>NW_027133200.1:0-70458 GCF_026122565.2 Emydura macquarii macquarii
CTCCACCCATCTCTGCATACCTCCATGTACTTCTTCATCGCCAACTTGGCCATGCTCGATATTATGTGCAGTTCTTCAGTTCTGCCCCAGATGCTGGAAAACTTGATGCAGGAGAAAAAAACCATCTCCTTACTTCTCACCATCATGTCATATGACCAACATGTAGCCATCTGCCACCCCTTGCGCTATATCAATTTCATGAGCAAGAGAATTTGCATCAGTTTAGCAGCTGGTGTCTGGTTAGTTGGTGTCATAAATTCATTGGTGAACACATTGTTCACATTGCGCCTGGATTTTTGTGGGCCCAACCTCATCAAACATTTCTTCTGCGAGTTCCCACCAATCCTGGCACTGTCCTGCAGCTCCATCTACCTCAACCAAATTATGATGTTCATGGCAGACATCTTCCTGGCCATGGGGAACTTCCTGCTGACCACTGTGTCCTACAGCTTCATCATCATAAACATCCTGAAAATCCAGGGCTCCAAAAGGAAGCAGAGAGCCTTCTCCACCTGTTCCTCCCACCTGCTTGTGGTCACCTTGTTCTACTCCTCCATCATCTACACCTACATCCGGACAACCTCCAGTTACTCACTGGATAAGGACAAGATGGTGGCCGTAATGTACACCCTAGTGATTCCCATCCTGAATCCTCTGATCTACAGTCTGCACAATAGGGAGGTCAAAATAGCCTTCAGGAAAATCTTTCTATTTGCCATGAAATTGTAATTTTTCCACCTGTCTTGTCCTTTTTCGGTCAGGTCCACAGATGGTCTAAATTATTGTAGAACTATGGACTTTAATAGACATATGTTTGTACTGTGATCCATTCACTTCAATGGAACAAAAATTATTTATACCAGCAGGGAATGAGTTGCCTTCAGTGGAGTCACAATGTTATAGAAAAGCAGGGATCAGGCTTCTTGACTCCATTTGAGCTACATCAGTTTATACCAATTAGGGTCGTGATTCATTGAGTGCAACTGAGTGGTGCTGAGTTACACCATCTGGGAATCCGAGACATATTGTTCTATCGTGAAATCCTCACAATTAATCTAGCAAAAATTAAACATGCGTGTATTGCTGCTGTCCTGTTCTCCTACATTTATTTCACCCAGTGGTTACATTTTGTCTTAATAAAGCGGTAAGCTCTTTGCTCCATGGATTCTCTTTTAGAGATGGGGGCAATCAGAATATCCTGGTGTGTGACGGAGGAGCACACGTCCCCTTGACTCTCACCTCTCAGCTGTTGGTTCAGTTTCAGATTTTACTTTTTTTTAAACTCTTTATTTTGAGTTTTAAATCTTATTTTTCATATTTTTTAAACTTTCAGTTACTTTGTTTCTTTTATATTCTGCTCAGTCCATCCAACCAGCCAGCCCCGTCTCCACCCCCTCACTCTGACCACCCCGTGAACCTCTCTGCTTTGTCACATAAACTTATTCTGGCCTCTCCTCACACCAGACCCTCTGACACACAACCCCCAGCCTCACCAGCCAGCCCCTCCTGTCAGCCCCCCCGTCCCACCCAACAGCCAGCCCCTCCTGCCAGGCCCCTGCCCGCCCCACCGACAAGCCTCCAGTAATACCCATGGCCACTCCGACAGCTCCTCCAGTCATACCTCTGGACCCCCACACTCTAGGCCGCCCCCTCTAGCCATCCCCATCTCCACCCCCTAGTCAGGCCAGACCAGCCGGCCTAGCCAGGCCCCTCAGCCCACAATCTGGCCAGTCCTTCCAGCCAAAGCCCCTCATTGTCCCAGAAATGAAATATTGTCTGAAATATTGTTCCACACCAGCAAGACCCCTCGCTCCACTTTTGCCAGCCCCTCCAGCCAGCCCCCTCGCCTCCCCAGACCCTGCAGCCTGACCCCTTGCCTCACGCTCTGGCCTGCCCTCATAGCTGGGCCCCTCCCCCCACCTCTCTGCACACTCCAGCTGAGCCCCTCCAACCCCCTCACTCTGGCCGGTCCCTGCTGCCAAACCCCTTTCCTGCCTCCCCTCCCCTGACTCCCTCGCCAGACTTTTCACCCCCCCCCACCATGCACACACTCTGGCCAAACTTCCCAACCAGACCCATCACCCCCCACTCCACTGCATCCAGCATCTGCCCGACCCCCCACAGCCAGACCCCTCACATTATTAAACAGGACTAGAGACCTTCGCTTGTTTGCTTGCTTTTTTCCCTAATCCTAACCTCACTCCTCAGCTCCCCAGCCGGGTTGAATCTGTTGGGTGAGGGGGTCAGCAGGACTGTAGTCCAGTTCCCCTCCCCCTGCACACCCAGCCCCCTGCTGGGGTGGGGCTGATGAGGTCTTCCCGAGCAGTGGGACTGGGAATGTGAACCTCTGGAGGTATCTAGGGAAGTTTCCCTCTCTCAGAGCTATTGTCTCAGGCTCTCAGCAGACTCTGGCAGACTGGGCTGTAGTGGCTGAACTCAGAGCACATCCCCCCCACCCTTCACACAAGCTGGTGCTTCAGGCTGTGGTGGTGCAGCATGAGGTGCTGGCCCCTGTCAGACCCGGGCACTGGACTCTGCCTGTTCCCACAGGAACATCGGAGTTGCCAATTTCTGTTTGAAGAAAATGTGACGAGTATTTCACCCACATCTACAAAAATCCAGTAGGAGCTCAAATAAAACTGACTCGTTCACAACCCTTATTTACACCATCCATTGTGAATTATTCCTCCAGTGCCAGGTCTTCTCCCCCAGGTTACAGCTGGGGCAACTGAGGCACGGAGAGCTGGGATGATTCAATTGCATAGCTGGGCTTAGATCACAAGGGCACGAGGTGTCTTGACCTCCTCTCTACAACCCCTGCTGCCTGGCTGCCCTTGTTATCATTTTAGGCTGGGATTGTCAAGGCAGTCTAAGGGAGTTAGGCCCCAAGATGTGTGTGCCTTACTCTCCCTTAGGCTCCTTTGCAAATCCCAGCCTTCATATTTCTGAAAGTCAAGAGAAGCCCAGGCCTTGGAAGATGCCAAGAGAGACCCGGGGCCAGAATTACAAAGGGGTTTTGGCATCTAACGAAGCTGATGGTTGCCTTGTTGGATTTGCAGTAACACCTCAGCAAGTTAGGTGCCTAACTCCCATTGGATGTCCATGGGATTTAGCTACCTGGCAGACTTTGGAGCGTTGTGAAATCCCAGTGTATACCTATCCCACCTTTAGGTGCCCAAATCCCTTGGTAATCCTGACCCACAGAAAGCACAGAAGCTGGAGTCAGGAAATCCTAGGGCCTGTGCTAGGGAGGGGGTCAGACTAGAGGAGCAGAATGGCCCCTTTTGGCTTTAAAATGGATGACTCTATGAAGTTTTGCCTCTGGGCCTCTGCTTCTGAGCTGTTCAGGTCTCTCGGGAGTGAGTCCCACAAGCCCTTAGGAAATACACATGGGTAAATCACCTTCCCGCAGCATCGCTCCTTTAATGCCAGTGACACGCAGAGCCAGCTACACACTGCTCAGCTGCAGAGAGCAACCGGTCTGAGTCTAGTTCTGTCAGGTCATGCTCAGAGTGAGGGTGAGATGACCCTTATACACTTGTGTCTTTGTCGTGTAAACAGATAGATCGATAATGACCGAAGAATCCTGGACCTGGATGACTGAATCCATCACCTCTTGGGGAAAAATCCACACCGGCCGGTACAGTAAGTGTGCTATTTCCATTAAATATATGTGTGGGGATTAGAATACAAGGGAAAGTTAAAGAACACAGATCAGAATTGCTGTCAGCACTCGTTAAGGATTTCACTATTAAGTTATTCAAACAACTAGAGACAGTAGAAGAAAAAGAAATTCCTTCTTTGGAAAACACCAATTTTTCATCAGAAAACCCAAACATATTTTTTTTCACCTTTAGGCAACTAAAAACGTTTAGGTGAAAACTGTAAATATAAGATGAAAACCAAACAAGATTGCTTTTTGTGTAGTCAGTTTTAAAAAAAAATAACAGATTTTCAAGGAAAGCAGGTACATTGTGTGAAAAACTTTGGTTGGCTAAAAACTCAATTTTCCATCCAAAAAAGCAACCAATCAACCAAAATTCAACTGAGATTGTCCAATGAGATTTAAACTTTGAACAAGGATGGGAAACTTTAACGTTGTCTAATAACACCATAACTGGAAACCCACTGATTCTGTTGCCTCGGTTTTGATTTCTGCAAAACTGTGTGAATGGCAAAGCTGATACCCACAGGATATGTTTTCCATGGATTAGGACTTTTGAACCCAGTTTAAGAATTAAGCCCAGCAGCCAAATCTGTCTATCCTGACATGGAGCTTAGATATACAAGGAGGAGGTCACTGGTGTTAGAAATAACCAAACAGGTTGTCCTGGATGCGGATTAGGGAGATGGAACCCTTTATTGCCTGCTCATTCCACCTCGATGACGCGATTGACCAATGAGGGGGTTACTTTACAATCCTTTTATCCATAACAGTATGTAAAAGAGAGATGATAGACTCTAACTAAAATTCACACCAATTAACAGAAACAAGGTTTGCCCTTGCCTTGACCCCCTTCCCTGTAATTTAGGTCTGACTGTTTATCCAGCTTTTAACTCTTTACTCTCCTACACTCCCCTTCTCGCTTTCAAAGAAAGGGCCAGGTGCCCATCCTTCCCGCACACTGGCCGGTGGGGCACTGGTCCAGGAGCCCTGGCTCTAAATGGCCCAATGGCTTGATCCACGGGTCATGCTACGGGAAGACGAGGGAGGCAGGTTCCTGACTGGACAATATGCCTAAAATTACAGGTCTGGCTTTCGGGGAGAGGCTAGGATGGTGCAAAATTTTAAACATCCCATAAACATAATTAAAAAAACAAGTAATATGATTAATATTCCTACAACATGAGTAATACAACCAAGGAGCGAATGAGAGTCTGTTAAGCCTGTTTGAAGGGCATAGGCCACATGAGTCCAAGCACAGTCAGCAGGCAATTCAGCGGCTAGTTGGATTGCATTGGTTCCTCGGAGCGCCTGGGCTTCCCAAACCTGCGTTCTGTGTCGCTCAATTTGGAGTTGTTTTAAAAGCTGTGTCAGGTGGTCACAGTTGATCCAGAATGGTTCTGGTACAGCCTTAGTCCAGTTCATTGGAATTGTTGGGTGTCCTGTTATATTAAGTTGTTTTATGGCTGGTATGCGGATTTGATAGGTGGAGTTTCCTAGTTGCAGGGAAAAGTTTTCTGGTCCAAATCCCACCTGTTTCACACACCTTCCATCCTTTAGCCCCTGCCCATTGAACACAGCTGATCCCTCCCAGCAGATTTTATTTCCCTGTTCCACCCTGTGCTGAGGGGATACCGGTTCTATACATTGTAATGGTGGTGGTTCTTGTGACCATCCCTCCCATGTGTTACCTTGTCCGGCCCAAATTAGTCCCATACATGGATAGTATACCTCTAGCCCAATCAGAAATTGTGTGTTATTTGCTTCAACCTGCACCTGCCACATTAGCTCTCGGGACCATTCCCATTTGTGCCCAGCCTCAAAACCTGTTTGCAATAGGGTGGCAGAGGTCCAATTCCCTCTAGCTACTCCTTTTCCCCAAGGGTTGTTCGCCAGGTGTCTCTGAAAGGCCAATACCTTTTTAATTGCTTTGCCACATTGGTACCCTCTAGTCCAGAAGGCCATTCCCCGAGACAGGCATTCTGTAAGAGGTTTACAAAATGATCTGTTAGAGTTTGCTGAACCTGGTCACAACTCTCTTTCCATAAAATAGTTTTGATACTTTCCACCAAATTTGTCATAAGGCTTTCGGTGAGGTTTTCAAGGTTTAAAATAACTATTTTCAGCAGGTGGTTAGTGGAGCTTAGTGCAGATCCCTGCAATATCCCCCCTTTGTTCAGCAGTTCCAGGAATATTCCAGGCATTGGACTTGAGCTGCTGAGTCAGATTCCTGTAAAGAGTTCAACCCTTCCCACAAATAGTTAACTACATCCTGTCATTTTTGGAGATTAACCCCTGCTGAGTTTGTAATTGCCCACAGCAGCATTTTTTCCTACTCTGGTAAATTATGTTGCACCCTCCCTTTACACACCATACCCCTCCCTCCTGCAGCCACATGCCCTTTGAGGCTTTTCTGGGGGGGTTGGAGAGTAGCATTTGGTAACCTTTTTCTTTAACCACCACTCCCCCCATTTCTGTGGAATTGTGATTCCCAATACCAAACAAAACCAAGTGTATTATTACCCTGAATTACCACCCCCCCCCGGCCGGATGATTTCCATTGTTCCCACTAGCCCTTTCCTTCCACTGCAATAACTGGGCAAATAGATACCTTAGCTTCCCCCCGCCCCCCCCCCCCCCGCAACAACTTGTGAGAATTTCCATTCACAGACAGATCACATCCCCTTCCCAACATGGTCCATTTTATTCTGTGTGAGTCTATGATAGTCCATGGGAGGCTGAGTTCATACGTATGAGAAAAGAGTTCAGTGTGTCTGCACCAAGTGACAGTGGGCCACTGTTTGTGCCTTTACAGCCAGCTGTCCCACTTGATGACTTCCTTGTAGGTTTCCACAATGAGACTGAAAATTGCTTGATGAAGTTGGTTGGCCGTGTTGGTAGTATACTGAACAGCTTTACCTTTGTGATACAGTGATGAGTCTAATGCTTGCAGCAGAATTGGGGGTAGAAACTCTGGAAGTATGCACCCTGTGCACTTGGTCTGGAATAATCCAGGTTGTGTAGAGCGGCACAATATGACCCATGTTCCAGTTCTGGAGGTCTGAGCAGAAATTTGTTACTTGCTCCCTTCCCCCACCTTCCCAGGTTTATATTGCGAGAGGTTAATTACCCAGGGACCGTTCCCATTCCCGGGCTCTGTAACCACAGCTGACCATTAGCCATATTAATTGTGGAGGTCCGGAGGATCATAGAATCATAGAACATTAGAGATGGAAGGGACCTCAGGAAGTCATTTAGTCCAACCCCCTGCTCAAAGCAAGGACTAACCTCAGCTAAATCATCCCAGCCAGGGCTTTGTCAAGCCACAGCTTAAAAACCTCTAAAGAAGGAGATTCCATCACCTCCCTAGGTAACCCATTCCCGTGCTTCACCACCCTCCCAGGGAAAAAAAAATTCTTAATATTCAACCTAGACCTCCCCAACTGCAACATGAGACCATTGCTCCTTGTTCTGTCATTTACTACTATTGAGAACAGCCTAGCTCCATCTTCCCTGGAACCCTGTTTCAGTTAATTAAAGGCTGCTATCAAATCCCACCTCATTCTTCTCTTTTGCAGACTAAACAAGCCTAGTTCCCTCAGCCTCTTTTCATAAATTTTGTACTCCAGCCCCCTAATAATTTTTGTTGCTGTTTGCTGGACTCTCTCCAACTTATTTACATTTTTCTTGTAATGGGGGGCCCAAAACCCGACATAATACTCCTAATACAGCCTTACCAATGCCGAATAAGAGGGGACTATTCACTTCCCTCAATCTGCTGGCAATGCTCCCCACAATGTTAATAGTTAAATGGGGTGCCATGGACACGGTGGCTCGAGGAAGCCTCCTTGAACCATGCCGGTATTAGCATAGCACTTTGAGAAGCCCCTGCCAAAATTATGTTCTTTTGTTATTTAGGTATTTAAAAAGAAATTAAATATTTTATAACAAAGCTAGGTAACACTCGCTGTTTGTGTTTGCTTAATATTTTTACACTATAATTTTTTACACACATACTTAGATTTTTATTTTGTACATTTAGAAACAGTCAAATTTTAATGGAAACCCCTTATTTTGTTTTGTAAATTTGACCAATTATTCAGTAATTTAATGATTTAAATCAGATTGTTCCTTTTCCTGCTGCCTGCAGCCGTTATTTACAATTAATTCTTTACAGACGATTCCTTCAGGAAAAGGGCCCATTTTCCTTCAGAATAGCTAGAAAGGCTCCTGGGGACAAAAACACGGTACTAGCCACTACCTGACCCCTCTGTGTAATTTGTTTAACTGTTAGGTTTCTACGCAATGTGACTGTACCAAGTTATACATAGATTTACTTTATTGAATATTATTAAATCAAAATATTTTAACTCTATTACTTTTATACCATTTCCACAACTATCACCCTTCCACAATTCCACAACTTCTAATTGTTTAATTGTCCTCAACATTTGTAGTATTAATTCTTACAAAAGCCACCTTTAATTCCTCTCCTTTTTAAAATTATTTACTTTTGCATTTAATTAAACATATTTTAGGTTTATTTTATCATTCTTTGCTGCCATAACTTGACCATTTCACTGCCAACATAGGTTTGTGATAATAAACCCTCCATTCTTTTACTGTATTTGTCAGCCACTGTTTTTGCTGAGCTGCATTTTTAAGTTAGCGTATTGTGATTGTAAAACTTGAGCCACCAAGCACAATATTTGCAACACAGCTACCTTAGTCTGTGCTTTGTTAAAAACTTTTTACTTTTGAAGTATATTTAAAATTCCCTTCATTAAAATTTCAGAAAAAACAATGTGCAAGGGTGGGGGGAGGGGTGAAAAGCAACCGATTAGTTCTGTGAAATCATTTTAAAGCACAGGCTAACTGCACCAATATTCCTTAACATTCCAACTGCGGCTTTAACCCTTAGCTCTCAAACAAGAAGAAATAGGGACAGGAAGGGGAGAGGGGAGAAGAAGCAGAGAAAAAAGGGGGGAGAAATAAAATGCAGAGAAAAGGGGGGGGAGAAAGAAAAAACAGAGAGGGAGGGAGGAAGAAGAGGGAGGAGAAGAAGCAGGGGAAAATGTGGGGGGAGAAAGAAAATGCAGAGAAAGACATAGGAAGAAGAAAAACCTCAGCCAAAAGAGGTACAGAAAGCAACAGAAATCAGTGGGGCCCCTTGGAAATGGGGCTCCTTGGAAACTCACACTCCTAAGCCTTTATCCTGGCTCTGAGAGACAAGTGGGAGTTGCTGCCACAGCCACCGGAGTGAAACTGGGAGTGTCAACAATCCTTGCCAGCCGTCCCCAGGCTGTGCTCCAGGATTTTTCTGCTAACATTTTTTTGCTGATTTACTAGCTCCTTCAGATGAGTTTGGCTTTCCCCATTTTGATGGACGGTGGGGCCCTCTTCTCCATCCGACTGGGGACCAGTGGGAATTTGGATACCAGACCAGCAGAGGAGATCCGCATCGGGGGGGGGGAGGGTATTGGGAACACTCACGATAGAACAAACAGGGTTATTGTGACTGAGTTTATCCTCATAGGCTGGGGAGGCACAGTGACTAGACGGAAGGGGAGGATAAAAAGGGGACAGGGTACCAGAAGTTTGCTTTAAGGCATCCTCTTGACTCTTTAGGGCCAGGTTCTCTGACTTAACACAGTTAAAATCCTTCATGTGGCTCTCAGCCATTCTAACTGCAAGCACATTACGATGATTAACTGTGCATTGCTCCTCCGTGATTTGTTGCAAGATTTTGACCGGGCTTCTAAGACTTCATTCCATAAGTCAGACAAGCTCTCCCAAAGACGTGGTACCAAAACAGCCTTTCCTTATCCTGGGAAAACCTGTATGTAAGGAAGGCTTCCATCCACACCTGGATGGCTGGCCACTCCTGATGTCCCCCAGGAGCCACCCCATCTGGCCCCCCAAACTTCCCTACCAATTTAATATATTCCCTAACCGTGGGTACTATAAAGGGCCCATCCAACATACCCATATCCATGGCAAGGAGTGGTGATCAGGCACGTCTCTACCGTGGGATCCTGTTCGTGACGCCAGATGTTAGAAATAATCAAACAGGTTGTCCCAGGGTGGATTGGGGAGACAGAATCCTTTATTGCCTGCTCCTTCCACCATGATGCCGTGAGTAAGCAACGAGGGGGTTACTTTACAATTCTTTTATCCATAACAGTATGTAAATGTATACATTTCTAGCAACTCCCCATAGACCCTTATTTGGTTACACTGACACCTATAAAATGAATATTAACAACTACATGATGAATCCAATTATACCCGCCCCTGTTTGTTGTTTACAGGATTACCATACAGAGGTCAGGCACATCAGCTTAAAACCTATACATTTTACACTAAGATTCTTTGAAGTAAAGACATGCCGGGGAAGAAGGAAGATAATGCTTTCTTCCCACCAAAGGACCTTGCACAGAAATAGCAATAGGTATTTTATTAACCTCATTCTCAGCACAGATGACCAGGAAGAGAGGAAAAGAAGAAAAAGATAACAGACTCTAACTAAAATTCACACCAATTAACAGAAACAAGGATTCCCCTTGCCTTGACCCTGTTCCCTGTAGCATAGGCCTCACCACTTATCCAGCTTTAACTCTTTACTCTCCTACAGTGTGTAGCCACCTAAAAAGGCAGATTCACACCTCATGGGATTTTCCAAATCATCTGAGCTGTTTAGGCACCTAACTCCCATTGGCTGCGATAGAACTCTGGTACCTAACCTGCTCAGAAGCTTTTCAAAATTCCACTAAACACCAAACTGCATCTTGTGTGCCTAGCTACCTTGGCCTTCTATGCCTCCATTTCCCCATCTGTAAAACAGGCATAATGACATTTTTCCTACTTCCCAGGAGGTGCTGTGAGGGTAAATATGTTATAGAATATGAGGTGGTCAGATATTCTGGTAATGGAGGCTATATAAGGACCAAAGAATGAATGCATACACCTACTTGCACTAGCTAGGTTAAAAATGTAGAAGAGAAATCAGCTTTCATACTGCTTGACAGGGGTCGACAGTTCATTGCCTGAGCAAACAATTCCCCATGTAGATATTGTTGTGTTAATATCCATTATGGGAACTGATAGCTCCTCTGTAGCATCTGGTACTGTCGACTAATGCAAAAACATCATTAACAACCCAAATTTGATGGCTTGCATCCCTTACTGAGTCTTAAATGTTTCCGTTACTCATCCTTAAAAGACAGTAAATGACCTTCTCAGATTCCCTTTGGAACTTTTCTGTAATCAAATGGATGCTACTTTACCTAGTTTAACAGGAGAGAAAAAAAAGCCACTGGTTCTTCTTTTCTTTCCCCGACTAGATACTTCTCATGGAGAAAGGAGAAGGGAAAAAATCAAACATTCATCGCTGAGTTCATCCTCCTAGGATTTGGGAATGTCCCAGAAATGCAGATTCTTCTCTTCCTGTTGTTTCTAGTGATCTACACTGTGACTGTGGCTGGGAACACCCTCATCGTTGTGCTAGTTGTGGCTGATCAGCACCTTCACACCCCCATGTACTTCTTCCTGGGGAACTTGTCCTGCCTGGAGACCTGCTACACCTCCAGCATCCTGCCTAAGATGCTGTCCAATTTTTGGTCTGAGGACAAAACCATTTCAGTTAATGGCTGCTTTGTACAATTATATTTCTTTGGTTCTCTGGTAGCTACAGAATGTTACCTCCTAGCTGCAATGTCTTATGATCGGTATTTAGCGATATGTAAACCTCTGCATTATGCAACCATTATGAAAGACAGGGTCTGCCTCCAGCTTGCAGCTGTGTCATGGATAATTGCATTTGTGGCTGATTCCCTACTTGTCTGTTTAATTTCACAGCTAACATTCTGTGGCCCCAAAGAAATTGACCATTTCTTTTGTGACTTCACCCCAATGATTAAACTTTCTTGTAATGACACCAACCTGGTCGTACTGCTGAGTTTCATACTCTGTTCCATAGACATGCTTTTCCCATTTCTCTTAACAGTGACATCCTACATTTGTATCATCAGCACCATCCTGAGAATCCCTTCCACCACCGGGAGGAAAAAAGCATTTTCCACCTGCTCCTCCCACCTCATCATGGTGACAATTTTCTATGGGACCCTGATCATTGTCTACATGCTCCCAGACATGGCAGCACTGCAACACCTGAACAAAGTGTACTCCATCTTCTGTACTGCCCTGACTCCTCTGATCAATCCCCTCATCTACAGCCTGAGAAACAAAGAAGTCATGGAGTCCCTGAGGAAAGTCATCCAAACTATGCGGCACACACAAAAATTCTGATGGATGGACTAATGTTCAAATCAATCAATATGGTTTAGCTACCAAAAGAGGGATCATTGAGGTTGCCACTAGATCATGCTAATTGAATGATCCTTGGGTAATGTGAGGACATACTAATCAAAGAATCATAGATGATTAGGGTTGGAAGGGACCTCAGGCGGTCATCTAGTCCTCCCCTGCTCAAAGCAGGACCAACCCTGACTAAATCATCCCAGCCAGGGCTTTCTCAAGCCGCACCTTAAAAACCTCTAAGGATGGAGATTTCACCAGCTCCCTAGGTAATCCATTTCAGTGCTACACCACCCAATAGCTTCACCACACAATAGCTGCATGTTTCCTCTGTTCTGAATGAGTTAGGAAATCACCATATTTTACAAGGTACAGACCTTGAATTCCTGTTCAGACCCCGTAATATATTTTGTTTTTTCTTGGTGTTCTGGATTGATAGATCCTGCACAATTTTATATCTTGGAGGATCCTGAGGGCCAAAGTTTAGGAGGAGTCTAGAGCCTGGACAATTTCTTTTCAACAAATAATTTTTTTTTTCCAAAAATGTATTTTTCCAAGCAACTATTCATGAATTCCAATCGAATTCAATTAATCGTTTTCTCTGAAAAAAAGTCATATTTAAAAAAAAAAAAAAACCAAAAAACCCACCCACAAAACCGCTTCTTTCCACCATTTCAGAAAGAAACATTTCAACTATTTGTTTTGAATGTTTCATTTGGAAATGTATCTACTTTTTTAAAGGGTGAGAAGGGGACACCACAGGGCGCTGTGACCAAGGTGGATGGAAATTGTTTCTGCTCCAAAGTGGCCCCTGAGTAATCCCCAAACACTGTCCCCTAAAACATATGACCCAATTTCAAGAAATATTGTTCCTGACTGCTGAGACCCCTACGATGCCCTCTAGATCTGCCTACAACTTTCTACAAACAAAATGGTTCCTGAGCCACAGATTTTGTTGAAATTAAATCTACAAACCCTATAGTCCGCCATAACTGAGATTCAGCGTGTGCTACAAGTTCTATCTAGGTGGATGGTGAAGCAGAACACAGAATTTCTGAAGAGGAAGATGATTTCAAAGAGAACAAATTACAGGTTATGAAGAACTTTAAGGATAACAAGACGATTAAGACCAAGCTAATTGATCTAGGAAGCCACTTGCCATGATATAACATCAGGATTGTGTGTTTCCCTGAGGAAATAGAGAAAGGTGAACCCTCTAAATTTGTCCTTAAACTTTTAACTATGTTGTTGGATGTGCCAGTAGAGTTTGTTTTGATATAGAATGGTCACTCCAGTCCCTAGACCCCAAGCCAGATCCAGGAGATTGGCCTTTTAGAACACTGATTGTGAAGTTCCTGGAGTTTACCACTAAGGCGCTTACACTGCAGAAATCCAGAGGAGAAAAAAAAAGGTGCTGTTATGGGGAGTACCAGCACTTCAAATACTCGCTTTCAAGATTATGCCTGTGATGTGGTTGCCGCAAGCATGCAAGAGAAAACAATTGGCTGGGAAGATGGACTTGAAGTATATTATTAAATCCCAGCAATGCGCCATATTAGGAAGAGCAAGAAGACAGTATTATTTAGTTCCCCTCAGAAGGCAGAAAAATACTTAAAAAGTCTACAGTTTCCTGCCTCGCATGAGAGAATGTCTGTATTGCTCACAGAGATTTGATACGGTTGCTCTAAACAAGTCGGTGGGTGTTAGTTGATATTGATGTTAACTCCTTTCCTTTTTTCTTTCTCTCGTTGGGGTTGAAGGGTTAAAGGGTTATTATCAAGTTACTTCCTATTCCCTTAACTCATGGGGGAAAAGCATCAATGTAAAATCTATCATTTGATTAGTAATTGTATGTAGTTTTTATCTTTGCTTTATTAGATGATGTTTCTTTAAGGACTAATGTATGAAAGGTGCTATTGGGTATAGGTGATTACTATACTTGTAATCTTTTGATGCTAGTGGGCTGTGAAGATTGCCAGTTTTCACCTGATCTGACCACCCCCTCTGGGTGTCAAGTGTGTCTTTTTGGACTGTTTAAACAGATTCTCCAGTTTTGATTGTATGGTACTAATGTGTATTTTTCTTTCCACTATCTTTTCTGGGTTTTGGGGTTTTTTTCACTTATTTAATTCCTCTTTCTGCCCCCTTGTATTACACTCCCATTATGGGAAATTCCTTCCCACTCTTATAGAATATGTATTGGGAAGTGATACCCCATCCCTGAATTATATAACTTTGGTTGCTTAGGTATATAAGAGCTGTATGCTGCCTGGGAAAACTTGCAATTTCTCATTTATTCACCATGCAACTTTCTATTTTATCTGGTACATTTTAACCATCAGAGAAGATTAGGGTTGGAAGGGATGTCAGGAGGTCATCTAGTCCAACCTCTTACTCAAAGCAGGGCCAGCCCCAAACCAAAACATCCCAGCCAGGGCTTTGTCAAGCCGGGCCTTAAAAACCGCTAAGGATGGAGATTCCACCACCTCCCGAGGTAACCCATTCCAGCACTTCACCACCCACCTAGTTAAAAGCAATGATGACTCCAATGATTAAATGTGTCTCCTGGAATATATAAAGTTTTAATAACCTTATTAACACAAAAAATATATGCTCAATGCTTAGAAAAGAGAATGTTGACATCATCATGTTCCAGGAGAGCTGTCTGACAGAACTTGAAGCTCATAAACTGAATGCAGATTGGGTAGGTCTCTCCGTTTTTAGTCATTTTAATTCTAAAGTGAGGAGGTTACTAAGCAAATAGATAACAAAATGAATGTTAATATTCTGAGTCCAATGTCTGACAGGCAGGGCAGATTTACTGACTACAGTTGGAATTCTATAATCATCTTTGCCAACTTTTATGTGCCAAACCAAAATGATCCCATTTTTTTTCATAATTGTTTTTATAAGTATAAATTCCATGGGCTGCCATCATAGAATCATAGAAGATGAGAGTTGGAAGGGACCTCAGGAGGTATCTAGTCCCACTCCCTGCTCAAAGCAGGACCCACCCCAGCTAAATCATCGCAGCCAGGGCTTTGTAAAGCCGCAGCTTAAAAACCTCTAAGGATGAAGACTCCACCACCTCCCTAGGTAACCCATTCCAGTGCATCACCACCCTCCGGGTGAAAAAGATTTTCCTAATATCCAACCTAGACCTCCCTCACTGCAACTTGAGACCATTGCTCCTTGTTCTGTCATCTGCCACCACTGAAAACAGCCTAGCTCCATCATTCCTGGAACCCCCTTTCAGGTAGTTAAAGGCCACTATCAAATCCCCCCTCATTCTTCTCTTTTGCAGACTAAACAAGCCTAGTTCCCTCAGCCTCTCCTCATAAGTCCTGTGCTCCAGCCCCCTAATCATTTTTGTTGCCCTCCGCTGGACTCTCTCCAACTTGTCTACATCCTTCCTGTAGTGGGGGGAACCAAACCTGGACACAAAACTCCAGATGTGGCCTTACCAGTATCAAATAGAGGGGAATAATCACTTCCCTCGATCTGCTGGCAATGCTCCTACTAATGCAGCCTAGTATGCTGTTAGCCTTCTTGGCAACCAGGCACACTGCTGACTCATATCCAGCTTCTTATCCACTGTAACCCACAGGTCCTTTTCTGCAGAACTGCTGCCTAGCCCATTGGTCCCCATTCTGTAGCTGTGCATGGGATTCTTCCGTCCTAAGTGCAGGACTCTGCACATTTCCTTGTTGTCCTTGTAGATCATCTAGTCTGACCTCCTGTCCAGAGAGCTCAACCCACTGATTCCTATGTCCCGTCCAATCACTCATGTTTCAGCTAAGGCCTACTGTGACGTTTCCCCCCTGCAATCCAGATGGGTGTGTAGCCGTGTCACCCCAATTCCTCTCTCCTGGGCCCTGATTTACCCCGCTTTGCTGTGTACTACCCACTCCTGGGTCAGCCCACGCCTAGCTTCTTGTGAGTAATCAGTCCCTGACCTAGTGAAGGAGCGCTTCTGGACAGCCACTCATGGGATAGACCCCCAGCAAACACCCCCGGTCCCTGATGCAACACCGGGAACTGCCGTCTTGCAGGGTTCAGTGCTGTATACCGCACCCTGCAGGCTCATTTTCACTTGTCTGTCAATTTATCAAAGAAATTGATATCCACCAGCTCTGTCACTCTAAGTGAGGTCTCTGCACACACTCAGTCCACATGCACTGCTTTAGATAAAACGAACAAATATGTTTATTGACTGCAGCAAGTTTTTAAGTGAATCTAAGTCAGATTATTAATAAGTCAAGGAATTAATCACAATTAACTAAAAGATAACTCGCATCTTAACCTAAGAGTAATATGTTAGTCTGTATTCAGCTTACCACACAGGCTGGTTGTGATGCCTCTTGCAACCAGGCCCCTCCCTTCCTGTGGGTAGATTCCCTGTCTTTGAAGTTGCTTAGAAGATGGATTCCAGGGAAGAGCCCAGACACAAAGACACCTCAGCTTTTAACAAGTTTCCCCAACACCCCCTGGGGTCAGGTGATCGGCCCTGTCCAGCAAGGGACATGATTTCCTCCTCTTGAGCCAAGGTGCTCACAGGTGCTTAGGGCCAGTCCATTGTTCCTGTATGCAGGCCTCTGAGGGGCATGGAAACACAGCTTTGTGTTTGTCTGCATCTATTTAAGCCACGTGAGACACACATTTGGGGATATGACACAGCAGAATTTCATGTCTGTACACATGTGTGACACTTCAGGGAACATGCTACCACAACAATAATGTTCAGGATGCCGTGAGCATTCCAAAAACACCTCACACGGCACACTTTGCATCAGACAATACACAGTTACACTGTAAAGGTGAACATAAATGATACACAAATCACACCATAAGGGGGCACATGGGGTACAGCGTATCACACCTATCCTTTAGCCAGTCTCTCAGCAAGACTTCAAGTGATGGAGAATTTCCCCCATCCCTTTGGGATCTGTGGGTGAGGCCCTTGGTCCTTAAAAGACCCATGGGGTTGTGTTGTGTATGGCCGTGTGACCAATGTTGGATTAACTGAAGATCCATGGCTCTGGAGTTCCAAGGGTTTCCATGGACCCAACTCTCTGGGATCCAATTGATCTATGGAGGATGCCAAGGGGTCTGTGGGAGCATCACTCTCAGGGAACGGGGTACGGAGTCATATGAAGACTGGGATTGAGTGTGGACTTTGTTTGGATGAGCTCCTATTGGTCTTGATCTGCCACAGTCGCCATCATTACGTTGCTCTCCGTGTGCTGCTCCTTTACGTTTCTAGGAGTCGGTCATTCTGTGCATGGCAGCTGCTGTTTTCTCTCCGGATCTGAGACGGATAAGCCACATACACACCGTGCTCTCCTCTCCTGGGGGGACATTTTGTGGGGGAAGTTTCCAAACTAGCTACCGGATTTTCACACTGTCTTAGGCAGCTGTCACGTTGCTTCCCAAGAGCGCAATAGGCCCTGGGGTTGTCAAAATAGTCCAAGGGATTTAGGTGCCTAACTCCCATTGAAATTCAATTTGCCTTCCTTAGTGGTTGGGGCTCTAGCCTAGGACGTGGGAGACCTAGGGTCAAGTCGCTGTTCCACCCCAGACTTCCTAGGTGAGTCATTTAGGCCCAGATCCACCAAAGGATTTAGGCACCTCGCTGCCATGTTAGGCCCATAAATCCAACATTTAGAAGCCACTGAGATCCTCAGGATGCCTTCTCAGCTGCCACCTAATGCTGGAGGCACCTAAAAGCCACTGGGATAAGGGTGTCCTTCCCCCTTCATTTCCCCCACCCCCCATAATTCCTTGCGAAATGGCATCGTCGCCTAACTCCAGGAGACCGCTCACCACTGAGAACAACAAGCAGAGGGAGGTGCCTCCCCCTGGCCCCACCCCTGATAGGGGAGGGACTTATACAACTCCTTTCTCCTCAGCACCTCCCATTGGCTCGTTTAGGTGTCTCCCCGTCCTGTGTGCTTCCTTTGTGGATCCCAGTCTCAGGTGCCTCACTCTTACCGTGCATTGTGCAGGGCACCTAGCTTGGCACTTGGGATGCCGCCGGGTGGCTCGGTATCTAAGACGCTTGCCATTGCCTTGGGTGGATCTGGGCTTGAGTCTCTCTGTGCCTCAGTTCTCCATCTATGCAATGGGAATGACAGCCTGGCCCTACCCCACCGGGGGCGTTGTGAGAATAAACACATGGCAGATTGGGAGGCGCTCAGACGTGACAGTAATGTGGCCCCTAAGAGTGGCAGATTAGTAAATTTGAAAAGTTTATCCTTAATGTAAGGTTTTAAATGGCGTTTCCTAGGGATTTTTAAAAAGAATCTATGTATATAAATTGTGACATGAAACTGAAATAAATCCCTATGTCTAAGACCAGCTGGTTTTGAACCCAGGACTGTCCAGTGCCCCTCACTGCTCTCCGCCCCTTGAACTAATAAAGGAAATTAGCATCTCATGGTTTTTTGCAAACTGCTAAACTCTAGTACTTCACTTGCTGCCGGTAGTAGTAGTTTATTATCCCCTGTGGAACAGCCACTAGCGGGAGAGGTCACCCACTGAGCTAGAGGGTTCGATCTCCAGGAATGGCCTCGTTTCACAGACAGCATCTGCAGGCATATAGATTTGGCAGATTAGACAAGGCTTCTGTCTGCATTAGTGAAGATCTGCTTTCTGTTCCCAGCTCCGTCGGACGTGACTTTGTGAAACCTCTCAGCTGCGTGACGGCTGTAAAAAGGGGAGCTGTTGACACAAGTCAGCTGAAGAGATCCTGCTGGAGCCCAGAGGCCACTGAG
Source organism: Emydura macquarii macquarii (assembly GCF_026122565.2). Classification (NCBI taxonomy): domain Eukaryota; kingdom Metazoa; phylum Chordata; order Testudines; family Chelidae; genus Emydura; species Emydura macquarii. Next base: position 18,754 of record NW_027133200.1, read on the forward strand.
CCAGGCGGCTGAGGGAGAGCTGGGAGCACGTGCAGGGCAGCTGGGGATGTCCAGTGGCACGTTTTGGGACACGCTCATCCAGGCCTGTGCAAATGGTGATGTTCTGTGGCTGATCACGCACCCGAACATGGATGGGTTTTTGACTTGCTCTGACCCCAGGACGGCCCTTCTGCCAGGCGAAGGGTGAACAGGGACAAGCCCAGCCTCCCCAGCTAACATTAGCCCATGGCAACTGGAAGGCAAGGGGCTAGGCCATGGAAAGTGAGTCAGTCTTAACCACAGACATTGCTACTATGCCACACATAAGGCCCGGTCCTTCACTGTGCTCATGAGAGCCACAATCCTTGTGCCCCACCTTCACGTAACTGTGAGTCATCAGAGAATCCCTCCCTCACGCTCCTTTCCTTTCCTGATACACCTGATTCCTGCCTCCACCCCAGACCCGCCACTGGGCGGCGCTGCTCTGTCAGGGGAGGAAGCAGCCGATGCGGCATAGCCGTCTCCTACTCCTGCCATAGATCCCCCCTTTCCAGAGGGTGTTCCCCACCCAGCTCACACTACCTTCGTGCTGCGGGAACTTTGCGCACGGACGGCTTGAGCCATTCACCGTTACCTAATCAGTCTCGGTTGTGCTGAAGGGCCAAGCCGGGACCCCACTGTGCTAGGGGCTGTACAAACACAAATGTTCCCAGCCCCAAAAAGCTGACAGTCTGCATATCCCAGTCAGAAACGGGGTGAGGGAAGCAGGAGAACACACCACCAGTGCCCTGATATATTTTTTTAAAGGTGGGTTTAGTTAGGAGGGGCTCAGCTAAGTGGAAAGAAAAGTGGAGGCGGAGGGGACATTGCAGGGAGAGGGGGACAGGGAAGGGCAGAAGACAGTAAGGGGCAGCTGTGTAGAGGAGCTGAGACAAAGGCACTGGAAGGGAGGGAGACGGTTGGAGCAAACAGGCCTTCAGCACAGGGCAGGGAAAGTCCAGTCGAAGTTGAGGAAAGTTCTCCAAATATCCAGAGGTCCTGCCTCTGGCCACTTCTTCTCCAGCCAGCTGGCATCTCTCTTCAGTTTCTCCCCAATGAAGTGGGGTCTGGGTCCTTGTTTCCGCAGACTGGGGGGGTGGGTATGTTGGACTTGACTTCACATACACTGAGCTCTGTAGGGTGGGGACGTGCCAAAGCGCTGAGTGATGGCCTGGCCCCGCTCCCGCTGACGGCGAAGATCCAACTCTCATCAAATTCAGAGTTTGGCTGGCGCTGACGGCTTTGCCCCACCCTAGTGGTCCCTGAAGGTGCCTGCGATGCAATCGCCACTGGCCGTGAACATGTAGGTCCAAAGTCCCTCCCTGCAGCACGCTAGCAGAGAATATGAGCAGGCAGCTGTGGCATTTCTCTGCTTCTTTCTGAATCATTTAACAGAATGGTGCTCGGGTTACACGGGAATAGGGAGGTTCTTTCCCTGGAGTTGTCTCCTCAGAGCTGTTTCACCTCCTTGTTTTTCAGGCTGTAGATGAGGTGGTTTAACATGGGGTTTAAAATGCAGTACTGGATGGACACCAGTCCATCTAGAGCCACTGAGAAGGCTGTGCTGGGCCTGAAATACCTAAATAAGCCCGTCCCGTAACATAAGCCCACCACAGTGAGGTGGGAGCTGCAGGTGGAGAAGGCTTTACGCCTGCCCTCCGCGGAGCGTATCCTCAGTATGGTGGCAAGGATATGAATGTAGGAGCCCAGGGTCAGGGAGAAGGAGACCAGCCCGATTGTCAGGGCAGAAAAGAGAAACACCGTGTCGCTAGTGAAGGTCTCGGAGCAGGACAGGGCCACCAGGGAGGGAAGCTCACAGCTGAAATGGTGGATGGTGTTCGGCCCACAGAAACGCAAGGCAGACAGAGGGAGAGTGTTTATGAGGGCATATACAGAGCCGATCAACCAGGCGCCAGCCACCAGCTGATTGCAGACGCGTTTGTTCATTGCACTCATATAACGCAACGGGTCGCAGATGGCGGCGTAGTGGTCGTAGGCCATGGCGGAGAGGATGAAAACCTCACTACACCCCGAGAGGAGGAGGAAGAACATCTGGGCAATGCAACCACGGACGGAAATGGTCTTCCGCTCCGACAGGAGCGTCTCCAACATCTTAGGCACCGTGACTGAGGAGAAGCAGATGTCTGAGAAGGATAAATGGGACAGGAGGAAATACATGGGGGTGCAGAGGTGAGGATCAGCCCATCTTGCCAACATGATGGCCACATTGCCCCCTAGAGTTGTCAGGTAAATATCTAGAAACACCAGGAAGAGGAAAGTCTGGAGCCGTGGGTCGCTGGAAAGTCCCAGGAGAAAAAACTCAGTCACTATTGACTGGTTTGCAACGGACATTTGTTCACCAAAACTTTGACCTGTAAGAACAGAAAGAAATGAATCATCGGGAAGCATTTTTTAATACTGATCCTTCTTCTGCACTCCTCTACCTCCCCAAACCTCCAGCATTTCCCCGTGATAACAAGAGGGTATCAGCAAGATTGTCAAAGGGATTTAGACACCTAAAGATGCAGATAGGTACTTAGGGGGATTTTGAAAAACACCAAGGCACATAAATGCTGTTTAATTCTTGGCTACAATTATATCATGTGGCAGTGAGTTCCACAGGCTAACTGCCTTTATGAACATTTTGTGAAAAATAATTTCCTTTTGTGAGTGGTAATTTTTCTGCCACTCAGACACATTGAACATCTCTTTTCCTTGTATTAGGGGACAGGGAGAACAAAAGGGACTTATCTTTCAGTGTGTGTGTTGATGCATATATATTGCAGGTGTGTCTTGAGGTAACATGACATGTTACTCTGCTGGTTCAGACTGCACTGATCAATGCTGAATTACTTATTTATACATTAATTTAGTAGTAATTGTCATGCATTTGATTTTAACGTCACATACCAAAGGATGGCTATCGAAAATTTGTAAACCTTTGAAAATCCTTAAAATACAATAAAAAAGAATTCACATAAAAATGCCATTCTTCAACAGTTTCTTTTTTTAATACATATTTTTTTGCTATTTTGTCACAATTTTAAGAATTCATATAATAGACTTTTATTTTAGTTTGGCGTATTTCTGATTTGAAATCCAGTCCCATGGATGGGGAATCATGAGTTGGTTATTCTGTATTTTTTTTTAACTAATTGCAATTTTTCTCCATCATGGTGCACTCTTCAAAATAAAGCAAATCTGAAAATGGTTGCCAGGGCAGATTTTTTACACTCCACTAAATATGTGGGCTGTAAATTTCTGCAATAGCTATAGGGCGAGATTTTCAAAAGAGCTCAAGGCCATATTTTTAAAGGTATTCAGGCATTTAAAGATGAGTGTTAGGTGCTTTTTGAAAATCCCTCTAGATGTCTAAATAACTTTAAAATGTTGCCCCTGACCAATAGCTCTCAATTAGACATCTACATGAAGTGATCGGATTTTCAAAAGTGCTTACCTCCCTGCAGTTCTCATGGAGAACACTGGAGAATCCTCTCCTGCCTCTTCTCAGCAACCAGAGATGCTGGCATCTGTTACTCAGCCTTGGAAAACCTGTACAAATCACTTAGATATCTACATGGCAGCTGGTCTCATTTGAACACCTGTCAGGCAGAGATCTACAGATTGGAGCTGGCCGGGAATGTTTTCACGAAAAGTTTTTTCAGCAGAAAAGGCCAGCTCATCAGAACCAGAACTTTTTGTTGGGAAGAGTTGGTTTCAGTGAATTGCCCAACCCAAAACCATTTTGGAGAAAAATGAAAAATTCTGGTTCCAAATGACTTTCTGTTTCCTTTCTCTCAGACTAGGATTTTCAAAGGAACCTAAGGGATTTATGCCCCTACATTTCAGTGTGAACTGTGCACCTACTTCCTTTATGCACTTGAAAATTCCAATCTTGCTGCTGATTTCAATAAGAGCATTCAAGCATTGGGGCACCAACTCAACATGTATAAGAATGTCGGCCTTTGCGATCACGATTCCTTGAGGCAAAAATCCCATTCACTTAGATCATTATTTTCTTGAGTCTAACACTGGGAAATCAGACATTTTTCACATTAAATGTACTCACCCTCCATTTCTCAGGCCCTGATTTTATAATCATATTCATATGTATTAACCTGTGTGCCCATGTGGAGACCACTGAAGTCCATTTTTTTCCCTTTACTCTACATTTTAGATGTCTTACTTATTTAGATTAAAAGTTCTTTCGCAAGGGACTTTCATTTATTCTATGTTTATATAGGACCTAGCACTACAGGGCCTGTTCCCAGTTGGCCCGTAGGTAGTAGAGTAACAAACATGATAACTACTACTAACAATATTATTCTACATGGGCACAAGAGAATATCTGCACGAATCTTGTTTCAGAAGCAAGGTCATAGCTTCAGCTAGGTGCTTTGACTGATGGAAATCATTAGGAAAAAATGATTGTCACGTTTCAGGGCTAACTGTATCTCGGACCTCTCTCAGCATCTCCCTGAGTGCAATCCACCCTGGTGATCGCCCTCTTGTCTTCACCTCTCTGGAGTGGAATCCTACAATTCTCCCACTCTCAGATTAGCTACAGCCCCCAGGTACCAGCTGTGTTTATTAAACAGGCCCAGCCGGATTTGGTTGACCTTCAAGGCTTCCCTTTGGGATCCGACACGAATGAGGAATACAGTGACCACAAAACAGGTTTTTCAAAACTAAGTTGAATCTCAACAGCAGGAATCGAAGCAGAACAAAAGCAGAGGATTAAAGAACAAAAGGCCTTCATGCAGCTGTCTTACCTAAATCGTAGGTAGACTTTATTTAACCAGACCCCGTTTCTGGGTCTGGGGTTCAGTCTACTTCCCACTTGTCCCTGTTTCTGTCTCTCCCAAGCTCAGAGACTCAGGTTTTCATCAACTGCAAGATTGTTTGACTCCATTTTCCCACCCTGAACCTCTCTCCCCACCCCCATACCAAGCTAGGGGTTATGATAGCAATGGTCAGAGGTAAACTTCAAAGGAATTGACACCTAAATTGTCCTGATAAGTATTGGTGAATGGCACAATCTGAAATGTATACCGCCCTTCCTGCCTACCTGCTGGCCACTTGTGTGACACTTAATCTCTTTGTAATGATATAGCAGCACAAATACAAGCAAACAAATAGGAGAATGAAGAATATTGATGATATAACACAAGCATCTCCCATGTCCTTCACAATGATGATAACTTTATTCACCACTATGAAATTTGGCAAATATCAGAAATGGATAATCTTACTTTTATATATAAAATAAAACGAAAAAACCCCAAGAAAATACTGGAAGCTTTTATTGAATTGATAGCAATAGATTAACAACTACAGCAATCAAACACAATGAGTTTGCCCATTTGCTTAATTTAATGATTAATAATTAGACAGACAGACAGATCTGTGAGAATGTGGGGAAAGTGGTGGACTTGATATATCTTGACTTTAGCAGAGCTTTTGATACAGTTTCCCACAGTATTCTTGCCAGCAAGTGAAAGAAGTATGGGTTGGGTGAATGGACTATAAGGTGGATAGAGAGCTGGGTAGATCATCAGGCTCAGCAGATAGTGCTCAATGGCTCAATGTCTAGTTGGCAGCCGGTAACAAGTGGAGTGCCCCTGGGGCCAGTTTTTTTCTAAATCTTCATTAATGATCTAGAGGATGGAGTAGAATCCTCTAGATGGATCCAAATTGCAATTCTGTTTTATTTTATTATAAGGATTGATGGCACTGGTAGGCTTCAAACTTGCATTGCAAATTTTAAATATAAATTAAAAATTGTAAATATAAAACATTGTGTTCCACTGATACCTGTATATATTGTGGCTGCGGGAAACTAATGTTCAGCATTTCATGTTAATCATGGGAAAATGCGTATTTTTATGGTTCTTTCAGAGAATTTTGTTTCTTTGATCATGGAATACTAGGATCCCTGGTAATTATATCTTAGGTCATTTTTGTCTTTTTCAAGGTATTTCCCTTCATTTTTGTATTGATAATAAAACACAAAGACAAACAAATATGATAATTTTCATCCTTTTAAATAATTGCACAGTAATTAGCCAAAACACTGCAGGGATACGGCAATATTTTTGGCTATTGCTGTTGAAGAGTATTTAGCCCTATTTCCTAATACTGTATATTTAGCTTCCCTCGCCTCCTGTTCACCTTTTCCATGTTATTGATGTTGATATATACCATGACCATAGCACTGTCTGTAATCTCTGCTGGGAAGGACACCTTTGTCAACTAGAGCTGGCTGAAAGTTTTCCAACATAATAATTTTCCATCAGAAAATGATCATGAAATAAAACAATACGACAATGTGTCAATTTTGTCATATTTTGACAGAAAATTATCAAAATGTTTAATATAATATAATATAATATAATATAATATAATATAATATAAAAGTTGTAATGATAAAGTCAGAATAAAGGGCTTCAAAATTAAAAAATCAAATACATTGACCTGACTGAAATCAAGTGTCTGGGTAAGGTTGATTCAATGCAAGTATTTCCAAAATGAGAGGCTTTTGTGAATGTTAGTTTCATGAGAAATTTCAGAATTATGAGTTTGGAATAGAAATTCCTAGATTTGACCAGCTCTGCTATCGACTTTACAAACTACAAAGTCTGCAACTATAACTCTACAAACAGATCTATTCTCCATTTCAAATTTAACATCAAGCCAGGTCAACAATATTTAGCGTTCTGTACATTTAGCTGGAACCAGATCAAAAACATTCTGCTGGAAGAGTGAGTCACAATACATATGTACTCCTGGCCTCCTTCTTGGTTATTCACAGTACAAATAGTAATAACACTTGCACTGTAGCATATAGAGGCCCAATCAGCAATCAGTTCCCTATTGTGCTGGATGTTTTACACACAAATGATAAAGAGGTAGCACCTGCCCTAGACAACCTCCGGGCAGGACACAACAGGTGGACAAAAAATAAAAGTTTCAGGATCAATGGGTAAATAGAGGAAGAGGTGCCTATGTCCCTCACCCTTTTCCTTTGCAGCCCCTCGCAAATATACCAGGCACCAGCTAACAGACAGTAGCTGTAAACACTGTATAAAAAATCGTATAAAATTTAGAATTGTATAAAACATCGTATAAAAAATAGAAAACATGTAAAATATTCCCAGCTCGTCAATCCCTCCTATTCTTTTCTTCCAGCTCCCAGGTGGACCCATGCCTACATGGCTCCACCATGCCCCTTGTCAGATTGCAACTCCATTAATTCCACTTCTTTCCTGTCCCCATTTATTCCCTTCTTTCACTAGCATCTTTGCACCTTCTCCCAGGCTGCAAGGTGGCAATTTTCAGAGCTGTTGGACAGCCCATGTCCATTACATTTCACTGGAAATGGTACCTAAATCCTCAAGCTGCTTTTCCTGAACCAGTCCTACACAAAACATCTCTCTCCTCCTTCATTTCAGTCTTCAGAACTATGCCTTCTTCTAGCATCCCTCCAACAATACTTCCAGTCCCAAGAGAAAGAAAGAAAGAAAGAAAGAAAGAAAGAAAGAAAGAAAGAAAGAAAGAAGGCACTATTATGCCTTTGCTGCTAGCCAAACAACGCTCATTGCCCAGTTGTGTGCATTCTATCCCATCCATCCATGGCTATTGTTCTCTCTCCCAAGCATCTTGACTTGCCATGATCAGCTGAGTCAATAGGATCTTAGGAGCAAGGACCATGTCTTTACTCCTATTGTAAAACGCTGTGCACCCCACACATCTCTCAGTACACAACTTAAAGGACAACGTGAGACAATATCATGATCAGTTCTCTAATAAAACCAAGAAAGTCTCTCACCTGCCTTGAGAACCAAGGGCCATTTTTTCAGTGGTTCATCAGGCTGTCCTAAATATGAGCTGAAGAACATATCTAGGGATACGAGCCCCTGTGGATGATCTCACTGGTCTCGACAAACAACTGCAGCCTCCCCAGGGCATTGTCTGCCTTGAAGAACAGTGTGAACAGTGGAGCTTAACATAACCAGCTAATATTTCAGTGTTCAGTTGTGTCACTTGTCCTCTGGCAGCCAGTCCGAGAGCTCTCCAGCCTGGATCAGCAAGGATCGTGCATTGCTCAAAAGAAGAAAGTTGCAAGATCGGGTCCGTAAGGGAATGGCTCTATCGTAGGTGGGAGTTCCAGCTAGGATGCTAAAAACAGCAGTGTGGACATTGCAGAAACTCTGGCTGAGCAGCACTATCCAGGCTGCTGGTTTTAACCTGCGTGTGGCTAGTGCAAGTCTGCTCGGGTTCACAGGGCATCACGCCCAGCTGCAGTGTAGACCTAGCCCTGAGGGTTGTCTTAAATCCACTGGGTCTTCCGTTGAGTTTTGTTTGGAAAATGGCTTCCTTCTGACGGCCTTGTGCAGGGATTAGTTACTCACACAAGTGCTCATAGCACAACCAGCATGGTCACTTGAGTGAGTCGTATTACCGAAGTAACCCTTACACAGGTATTAGTTACTCACACAAGTGCTCATAGCACAACCAGCGTGGTCACTTGAGTGAGTCATATTACCGAAGTAACCTTACACAGGTATTAGTTACTCACACAAGTGCTCATAGCACAACCAGCGTGGTCACTTGAGTGAGTCGTGGTTACCCAAGTAAGGGTGGCAGGGTCGGGCCTACGCAGCCTATCAGTGATGGTGACTGAATGTGGAGCAGAGCGTGGCCCGTGAAACCAGCAGCACTCAGCGCCTCTCAGGGATGGGTGCACAAAGCTTGCGTTGGTTCTAGGCACCAACGGTGCCATGGATTTAGCATAAGGCGGAGCTCTGTGCTTGTGCCATTCAATAGAATATAAACTGTGTGATTCATGCAAGACTTTTGTAGCCACATGGGCAATTTCCCATCGACCCTGAGTGCTCAGCACTTGGAAAACAGAGTGTTCTCCGTCTATTTGTTATACTTATGAAACAAACAGGATCTTATTCAGGGGGACAAGGTAACACGCCACGTTTATTGTGAATACAGAAATTCTCTACAACAAAAGCAGTTTCATCTATTTCTAAAATACATTTCTTCTGATACATTCACACACACATAGATAAAGTTCTACAGAGATGGAGTATAGTTACTAGCCTTAGCTGCTCGTGTTAGTCCACTGAGCAGGTGGCTAAGACATGAGGGAGGGAGCAGGGGTCTGTTGATGCATGCTGATGCTCCTGGAGGATGACTGTAGAACCAAACCCAAAGTCCTCATCTTTCTGTCCCCTTTTTATAGGGGTGAGCTCCTATGCCACTCTATGGGTTTTGCTTTGTCATGCTGCATCTGTATCCTGGTTTGATTATCAATTACCCATATTTTGCAAGCATGACCCTTGTTCTTATCTATCACAGTCCATCTTGTCTTTGTCCTTCGAGATGGACCACAGGGTTATCAGGGTGGGCAATCTTCGGCCAGCTGGGTCGTAAAAATTGTTATCTTCACTCCCTTCTTCTTCCCTTAAACATTCGAGGCTGGTGCCTTTCTCCGTCACTCCCTAGTTTCACGTACGCACATTACTCACTCATCCATTCACATGCTAATTTCTTAACATTCAACTAAAACTTATGGCTGAAAGACTCAGACGTCCTTCAGAAACAAGAACATTTTTTTCTTATCTAAAACACTTTCTACTATAACAAGGGTAATTTCATTTCACAATGGGTTTCTTTATGTCAGGACATATGCTGATGCTCATTTTACAACCAACTTTAGAACACATGTACTCAGAAACAATTTCACAACCAGATTCTTTGGTAACTTTACACACAAAATAATCAATGACCAGATTGCGGTTTCAAAAACAAAGTTATCAATAGCTAACAGATTCCTATTTCACAAATTGGAAGGCCAGGCTAGATTGCATGACCTCAGAAAAAACTGCTGTGGTGGTTTGTCCTATACCAAAAAGGATCTGGCATTTCAATGCACTTAATAACAGAATCAAATATAACAAAATCAAGCTTTGGGCCTACATTTTAAAGTCTGCAAATCCAGCCTGGCTGCCTTTCTGGAAGATGCTTTTGTCAAACACAAGTTAGTGGGTTCAGGACAGGAGTAACCAGGTGAAATTATCCTGCCTGTGCTAAGCAAGAGGTCAAGATGATCTAATGGGTCTTACTGGCTATCAAACGTATTAATCTACGAGCAAAGCAGGCACAATTAAACATTAAATTAAATCTTAAGCCTTCATAGTAGATGACAGAACAAGGAGCAGTGGTCTCAAGTAGCAGTAGGGGAGGATTAGGTTGGATATTAGGAAAAGGTTTTCCATTCAGAGGGTGGTGAAGCACTGGAATGGGTTACCTTGAGAGGTGGTAGAATCTCCATCTTTAGAAGTTTTTATGCTGCAGCTTGACAAAGCTCTGGCTGGGATGATTTACTTGGGGTTGGTCCTGCTTTGAGCAGGGGGTTGGACTAGATGAACTCCTGAGGTCCCTTGCAACTCTAATATTCCATGATTCTAAGAGTTTCATAGATGTCTGGGCTCCTGTTGAGATGATAACATTAATTCAGCTGGGATTTTAATGGGTTCTTATCAGGTTATTAATCTGCATGGATAGGCATCCTTTTTATTATATTACACCTCAATACCTAAATACATCAGTGCTGTGTCATTCTTCTTATGGTAGAAAGTTTTTTTGGAAGAGGAAGGTTTTGCAGTGTTTCCTAACTGACTCGGGAAAACAAGGCAAAACTCTGATCCAATTTTTGTCATTGGGATTTTTCAAATGAAGCTTTTTTAATAAAAAAATGCTGATTCGTCAATACTGTCACTTCTCCTAGAAGCACATCTGTTGTAATTAAACTTCCATTGAGACGGTATCTCAGGTGCAGGATGGGATTTCGAGCCAACACCAGGGAGCAATAGCCAAGAATAGCCAATAAGGCAGTGATCAGAGCACTTACCGGGCCTGTTCTAAATGAGACAGAGCTGGAACCTGAGTGTCCTACCCATCACTGCCTTTGGCCGAACGAATAGGACATTACTTATACAAAGTGGGAGCGGGATAATCTATTGTAACCAATAAGGCAAAAGAAACAGAGCCTGTTAAAATATGTCCAGTCAAAACAGCTCAAAGCTAACAGACATTTCTTATCAGGAAGTTCTTGTCAATGAGCTCTGGGGTCAGAAATATTGGCAGAAATTCTTTAATAAATAACTCCAAATAATGAATATTTTAAAGGAAATCATTGATCTGGACATCAACAATAATGGACAACAAAAGAGGCACAATCATTGGCTTTCGTTATTCATATTCTATCTATCTATCTAGCTAGCTAGCTACATACTCTGCTTATATTTAATGTATACATAGGGTACACAAATAAGCACAAACATGCTTTAAAAATAACAATATTAATAATAACAACAGCAGCAATAACGGTTGGCTTCTGCGCTCTGGACACATTTGGAACCCTGTGTGGAGGAAAGACCATTGGTTAATTCCAAATTAACCCTTTGCAGTGAATGACTAAATCCCAGTTGCCCTGGTTACAGGATTAGCTGCACCTCTTACCCCTTCTCGGATCTCTCTGAGGTCACCCACTCAGGTCTCAGCCATAAGCCTGCCCCTCTTTTAAGGCAGAATCACCTGATTTTCCCCCTCTTGAGCAGGGTCTCAGCCTACAACACCCTGTGCACCAAGGTGATTTCTCAACAGGGTTTGATACCAGCAGTTCTTCTCTCAGGAGCTGTGAGCAGTAATAAGTTGAGTGACTGGCCGGACTTCTCAATACAAAGTGTGATTTATTTATTATGGTAGGAACAAAGTTTAACATAAGAGAAAATATTAGATAGCAACTCCAGATCCATCACAACAATTGTTCGGTAGGATAAAAATTTTGCCTTATTACCACGACTCAGTTTGTCGTTAGGCATTGCAATAGCTTTCTCTTCCAAAATGCCTTTCCACCATGGAAAGAATGATAGAGCATAAAAATAATTGTTTGACCAGAAACTCAGCTACCCTGACACCCACACAATTTTTTTCCAAGTCTTCATGAATGGGGAAAGCAAAACTTTAAGACCCTCAGAAAACCCCATCAAAGAGATAATGAGATTGTGTCTCGAATAGATGATAAATAATTGATACCCTCATTTAAACAAGCATATGCCATACTCCCAAACTCCTACCCCCCAAATAAACCACGTGGAGAACAGGAACAAATCAACCACCCAATAAACAAAATAACACACACAAAAAGAAACAATCAAGCAAACACAAAGCAAACCACTCAGACCTGAAACACAATTTTTATGTCAAAAAAGGAGAAGAGACAGAAACTTCATGAAGTTCACTGGGGACTTAGCTATGGCTATTGATATTCTGTGCAATGTGGTCAGGTCGTGTGGTGATGATAGCAGTATAAACCTCTAAGATGAACAGATAGGTGTGTAGGCAGATTTATGGATAAATATAGAGATTCTGATCCTATTTACTCTGCTGTAACCCTTCACTAACTCTTCTGACTTCAGTGGAGTTAGTCTGGATTTTATTACTTCATAAACATATTACACGTGTATCAAGGAGACAATTTTATCATCAGTCGATAAAGAAGCTCAGGATGAAATCACAGTCAAGGAGCAAGGACGGACATTCTAATTCTTGGTGAATATCCTCCACACAATCAGTTTCTGTAACGCAGCTTTGATCTCCTTGTTCCTCATGCTATAGATGATGGGATTCATCACTGGATGCACCATGGCATAGAGAACACCCATCAGCAGATCCAGATTTGATGCTGAGGTGGAGGTGGGATTCAGGTACTCAAAGGAGCCAGTGAAAAGTAACAAAGAGACCACACTGAGGTGAGGCAGGCAGGTGGAGAAGGCCTTACGCTGGCCCTCTTCAGAGGGGATTCTCAGCACTGCTTTGAAGATCTGAACATACGACACAATTATAAAAACAAAGCAGTTTGCACCTATAAACGCACCAAAGGCAATAAACCCAACTTCACTGAGATACAAGTCAGAGCAGGTGAACTTGAGCAGTTGGGGGATTTCACAGAAGAACTGGTTGATGACATTGGACTGGCAGAAGGGTAACCTGAAGGTGTTTCCAGTGTGGAGTGCAGAGTAGACAATACTACTGATCCAGGCACCAGCTGCTATTTGGACGCAAGTTGTCCTGTTCATCACCTTCTCGTAGTGCAGTGGTTGGCAGATGGCGACATATCGGTCGTATGCCATGATGGTGAGCAAGGCAAAATCAGTTGTGGTGAAGCCGACAAAGAGAAAGATGGGCGATGCATCCAGGATAAGAAAGCAACCTGGAGTTCATGAGGGAATTGACCATGGATTTGGGCATAGTGACAGAGATGGAGCCAAGGTCTAGAATTGATAGATTCATCAGGAAGAAGTACATGGGGGTGTGCAGGTGGCGGTCGAAGGCTACAGCCATGACAATGAGAAGGTTCCCCATCAGGGCTGCCAGGTAAATCACCAGAAACACCACAAAGTGCAATATCTGCAGCTCCTGAACATCTGAGAATCCCAGGAGAAGGAACTCGGTCACAGCAGTTCGGTTGGACATTTTCTTCCTCTGTATATTCTCTGGTGACTGTAGAGGGAAGGACAGAGATAATGGTTGAGATAACAGTGACAGAGGGAATGGGCCTGATCCCCCTCAGTAATATCTCATGATGTGGATGTCAAAGGTGCACAGCTCTCATCCCTTCCATTGACTAGGGCTATGTCTACACTGCAGCACTAATTCAAATTAGCATAATTCGAATTACAGAAAGTGATTTATAGAAAGCGCTGCAGACTATCCACACTACAGTGTTTGTGCTGGTTTCTTGCATCCACACTGGCCAGCCTTAATTCAAATTAGAAAACAGTGCAATGTGGGAAGCTATCCCACAGTGCAACTAACCATAGAGGCTGTTGTGACGAGTGTCATCATCCCAGGATGCAGCGCTGCTTCCCCCATTCTCTTCCCCCACCCCCAAACAAACAGGAAAAGGATTTTCATGCTGTTTTTTACTCCCCCAATCACCATTGCTGCAGGCACATGGAGCCAGCTGAACTATGCTCTCATTTTGACCGTGACAAATACATCGCAGCTTATCCTGGATTACTTTAGAAGTGTATGCTGTTTGCCTTTTATGCTCCCACCACCCCCCCTGTGTATTGCTTGCCTTTGATTTTGATTCTACAGGTGTCTGTAGAATGTTAGATAAATAACAAGGGAGTCAGTTAGTATATTAATATAGTGATACAAATGTTTCCATTTCACTGACGGAAAACATGATATAATGTATCCACATGTAGCACTGTGAATAAACTCTTAAGAAAGTATCAATTTCCATGATTGGCCACTGAAACAATGTAGCAAAGACTTTCCTCTCACTGCTGGCATTTAAAAGGCACTCACCACGCAGGGAGGGGGGGGGTGGTGAAATCTTTCAAAGGGACAAACTTTAAAGGGCTAAACTTTCAAAGGGACAAATCTTAAAGGGACAAACTGCAAAGGGCTTGCTGGGCAGTTAAAACGCATTCACCATGCGGGGAGAGGGAGGGTGAAATCTTTCAAACCCTTAAAGAGACAAACTGCAAAGGGCTTGTTGTGTGTGTGTGGGGGGGTGATCGCAGCTTGGATTTTAAACCCATTCACCACAGGAAATGAAGATTTAAATCTTCCCAGGGCTGCTTTGGGGAGGGTACTGAAATGGGGCATCATGGGATACAATCTGGAGGCCAATTAATTCGAAGTAAGTCCCATTGCGTCCTCACTCACACTAATGTGAATTAACTGATGAGCTTCAAGCGCTAATCCACTTGCAGAGGTGGTTTTATTAATTCGATTTTAAAGGCTCCTTAATTCGAATTAACAATGCGCAAGTGTAGATGCGGGAGTAATCAATTTGAATTAAGGGACTTTAATTCGAATTAAGCCACCAGTGTAGACCATGCCTAAAAGTTAGACAGTGAAAGACCAAAGTCCCTTTGTGGATCTAGCCCCAAATGACTTCCATGAAGTTGCACTGATCTACACTAGCTTAGGATCTGTTTTTTGCAGTAACTCTGTTGCCTTGGTAACTGGTGGAAAATGGAGAACAATGTGACACCTGCCTCTAGTTGTGGGTAATAATGAAAAGGACAGGCCATTGCTACAGAGTTATCTGGATTTCTTGGTAAACAAACAATATGAATTTTACTATGGAAACATGTAAATGTATACATCTAGGAACAAAAAATGTCGGCCATATTTAGAGGATGAGAAACTCTATGAGGGACAGGAAATATTGAAAATGATTTGGGCCTCATGCAGGACAATTAGCTGACCATGAGTTCTTGGTACAACACTATGTAATGGAATCCTTGGATACATGAACACAGGAATCTCAAGCAGAAGTAGAGAGGTTATTTTAACTCTTTATTCATCAGTGGTCCAACAGCTGCTGGAATACTGTGTCCTGTTCTGGTGCCCCCAATTCAAGAAGGATCTTGATAAATTGGAGAGGGTAAAGACAGGAGCCATGAGAAGACTAAAGGATTAGAAACCCTACCTTATAGTGATAGACTCAAGGAGCTCAATCTATTTTGCATAACAAAGAGAAAGTAAAGGATGACTGTGAGTATCTACAAGGGAACAAATATTTAATAATGGTCTCTTGAGTCTAGCAGAGAAATATATAGCATGGGTCCAATAGCTGGAAGTTGACATTTGACTAATTCAGAATTTAAATAAATTCATGTTAAATGCAGAGTAACACCCTTTATATATAGATAGATACATAGATAGATAGATAGAGTATTTTCTCTGGTAAACACACTCTTTCCATGACTTAATCACTTGGATTTCTTTCATTCCCACTGGTCTGATCATAAGTACAAGTTTCTTGTGCCTCCTCTGAAGAGATTAACAGAGTTTTAACACATCAACCATGCTTCATATCAAGGTCTGACCTGTTTTACATCAGCTCTCTTGGGCATCTATTTAATTATTTTGTCACATTGCACCTGCCTCTCAAATGCTGGAAGAACTGCTAGAAGCAGTGCTGTTGCAGATAAGAGGAGAATATTGCTTTCTTCTGCGGCTGAGTTAGTTTAGCAAAGATCTTGAGTTTATGTTCACGATAGATACAGTCACGTAGCCTACAACAGAACAAACTCCTCTCGGCTGAGAATCCAGTGTTGTCTCTTCAAATAGTGCTTTTGAGTTTGCCATAATACCCAGATAAAACAAGCACCTGTTCCGAAGACACTTGATATTCTGCTGACTTTACCTGGATTCCAAAAGATTGTATAAGGTATTTAAAGCTATATTGTCTGGTATTTAAAGCTATTTTGTCTTGTTCATTTCCTGGTTATTCTTTCTTAATCTGTCCGTCTGCTCTCAAGTGTAATTTCCTTAGCACAAGGTCTGAATTAATCCATATGTTATCCAAATACTGAAAAGACTTTTGGTCCATATCTTGATTTAAATATTGCCGGTCATAGTACTGAAGTTAAAGGAAGAACTCATCATACTGGGCACTGTGCCTCAAAGGAAGTGCTTGAAGAATTGGGACCAAAACTTCTAAGTGTTTTAGCAATCAACTAATTCCTCCCTTCCACACCAAAACAGAACATGCTTTGCCCCCCCTCCCCCCCAAAAATAGCCATCCCCTTGAAACAGGTCAATAACATTAGAACATTTATTGATAGAAATCAGACCACTGATTTCAATGAAATTGCTGCTAGAGAATCATAGAGATCATAGAATCATAGAATCATAGAATATTAGAGTTGGAAGGGACCTCAGGAGGTCATCTCGGCCAACCCCCTGCTCAAAGCAGGACTAACCTCAGCTATATCATCCCAACCAGGGCTTTGTCAAGCCTCAGCTTAAAAACCTCTAAGGATGGAGATTCCACCACCTCCCTAGGTAACCCATTCCAGTGCTTCACCACCCTCCTAGTAAAAAACATTTTCCTAATGTCCAACCTAGACCTCCCGCCCTGCAACTTGAGACCGTTGCTCCTTGTTCTGTCATCTGCCACCACCGAGAACAGCCTAGCCCCATCCTCCCTGGAACCCCCTTTCAGGTAGTTAAAGGCCTCTGTCAAATCCCCCCTCACTCTTCTCTTTTGCAGACTAAACAAGCCCAGTTCCCTTAGCCTCTCCTCATAAGTCCTGTGCTCCAGCCCCCTAATCATTTTGGTTGCCCTCCGCTGCACTCTCTCTAACTTGTCCACATCCTTTTTGTAGTGGGGGGCCCAAAACTGGACACAATATTCTAAATGCGGCCTCACCAATGCCGAATAGAGGGGAATAATCACTTCCCGTGACCTGCTGGAAATGCTCCTCCTAATGCAGCCCAGTATGCTATTAGCCTTCTTGACAACCAGGGCACACTGCTGACTCATATCCAGCTTTTTATCCACCGTTACCCCCAGGTCCTTTTCTGCAGAGCTGCTGCCCAGCTCGTCGGTCCCCAGTCTATAGCTGTGCATGGGATTCTTCCTTCCTAAGTGTAGGAAGATGTAGGACTGAAAGGGACCTTGAGAGGTCATCTAATCCAGCCCCCCGCACTGTGGCAGCATTAAGTATGCCTAGCCCATCTCTGACAGGTGTTTGAGACAATGCTTGTTTGCAGCACCAGGACCTTAATAGAGAGATTGTCAACCAGCAACCCAATCGGTAGAGAGATAGAGTTTAAAGAATTTCAGTGTGGCATATGCTGGTGGATTCAGATGTGGCAGCCCCTGCCATCTGCTGGGGATGTATGATTTATTTTAAAATGCTTCATCTCTTCTGTTGTGGAGTTAAACAGCAACACAGAGAACAGGGAAAACTGACCAAGGGTGGGAACACAGAAAGTTCTGTACACAGGTAACTTCTGTCTAAAACATGCTGTGAATGCACTGGTTAACCCTGAATAATATTTCCTCTCTAGTCTCTTTTACTAACAGTGGTTTTAAAGTGATAATTGGGATAATGGTGGGCAAAAGGAATTTCAGCGAGACGTTTGATTTTGAAGGTGTTGCTGTCCTTGAAGAAAAATGTCTTTAAAAAGTCCTACATAGTACCCACTAGGGACAATCTCTTCCTCTCTCCATCTGTAAAGCCTGTGATCTAAGCCTCAGAAAGAAGGGAGCTGAGCATTGTCACATGGGGATGAAATCAGGGAAGAGGGGCCCAGGGCAGGTAAAGAACTGTAGCTGTGGAAGGACTACACTATTGAGGGAGTTCTCGGCCATTGTCTATTGGAGAGCAAAGAAATTGGGTGAATGGATCCAGCCTCATTTGCATTTCATTCACACAACAGTTTGGAGCATTTTGGTTAAAGTGCAGTTAAATGTTGAGTTTGTGGGGGGCGTAAAGTGAAATTGACCTTGTTGGGAGATAGAAGGACAAGACATCAACACTGAATGTGTCTGGAGTCGCCTTGACAAAGACTTTTGGCAGGCGTCATAGGGCAAGGGACATCTAAGGATGAGGGGTGAGCTCGGGTACAGGGAATTTTCCAGAACACATCAACTACTTCCATCAGCTGAAGGAGGGTTAAGATATCCTGAGGGAGTCTCCCATCAGAAAACTTAATTTATTAGTTGCTGCTTTCCCCAAATCCAGTCTGTTGTCTTACTTCTCCCCATTCGGTGGTGGCAGATGACAGAACAAGGAGCAACGGTCTCAAGTTGCAGGGCGGGAGGTCTAGGTTGGACATTAGTAAAAAGTTTTTTACTAGGAGGGTGATGAAGCACTGGAATAGGTTACCTAGGGAGGTGGTGGAATCTCCATCCTTAGAGGTTTTTAAGCTGAGGCTTGACAAAGCCCTGGTTGGGATGATATAGTTGAGGTTAGTCCTGCTTTGAGCAGGGGATTGGACTAGATGACCTCCTGAGGTCCCTTCCAACTCTAATATTCTATGATTCTATGATTCCCACACCAAATTCAATTCTCTCTGTTGTAGCTCCTGGAGTCATTACCTGCCAGTGGGGAAAAATTGCTCATCTAGGATCTTTAAAAGAAGCCCATAGAAAAACTGAAGCCACTCCTTTGGGCTCCCAAAACCACCTGGCAGAGCGGGTCACACCTGAAATGGCTTATTTGGTTTTCCTTGCCAGGTTTCAGTCAAAACATGGAATATTTCAAAATATCTAAGTCCATACTTCTTTAAAAATATGTTGTGAATCATTTTAGCTGCTGTTTTGCAACCAGTTTTATCCCATACCGAGACATTAGGAAATCCATCCACATCTTGACAGAATTATATGAACATCTGTAGGTTGTGGACCTAGACTCCAGTGGCTTTATTCCAACTGCCCTCCATCTGATGGAAAAGAGACTCAAATTTAGGGTGATGAACCATGAATATGTGCATTTACAAGATTAATTATAGACCATTTGAAATGAACATTGTTATCCACGGAGAGATGCTGGGAGGAAGGTAATACTCAATGTGAGTAAGGGTGGCAGACTCAAAAACTTAACACACAATCCAGCTAAAATTGAAGTAACTTGTAGTTAAAAGCAAATACCGCATCCTTACATTTGTACTCAGATTTTATTCTGTCAGTACACAGGAAAAACTCCCATTGAATGTCCTGGAGAAAGATATTCTGTACGGAGATTAAAGCTCTCAACTAGAGCCATTTCAATCTCCAAGAAGGAGAAATTCTGAATAAATAAATCATATATTTATATACTGATTCAGACACTAAAAGGAGTGGGATAATTGATGTAACAGGGCCCATTTCCAGCACTCTTTTATAAACCAATGGCATAGCCCTTAGAGGATTTTGCCCATGTCTTACTCAGACAAGAAGAAGAGTCTTCAATTATGATTATAGGGGAAAGATGCTTAATATGGGCTTTGAAGTAAAAATTTTAACCCCGCCGAAAAAACCCTGGTGTCAGATTTTTTAAGATATGTAGGCACTTACTGGGATATTCCAAAACATCTGGGTGTCTAACCCACATTGGTTTCAAGAACTCTTTGGAGAAGCTTCAATTTATTTTCTATATGTGACGCTTTTTTACCCTTTATCTTGTTCGGTTTTCTAAAGGAAATATCAGCAATGGAACCAGTAGGAGAGGGGAACCACACAGCAGGGATAGAATTCATCTTGCTGGGGTTTGGAAGAGGATCAGGGTTTCAGACTATACCCTTTGTGATGGTCCCGGAGATTTACATAACAACCATTCTGGGAAACACCATTCTGGTTGTTATCATTAGAGCTCACACTCACCTTCAGACCCCCATGTACTTCTTTCTCATGAATCTGTCGCTCTTAGATCTCTGCTACTCCTCCACCATCACCCCAAGAGCCATGGTGAGCTTCCTAGCAGGGAGAAAAGCCATTTCCTACAATGGATGTGCCACCCAATTCTTCTTCTTTGCTCCCTTCCTCACCACTGAAGCATTTCTCCTGGCAGCGATGGCCTACGATCGATACTCTGCCATCTGCAACCCGCTCCTGTATCCCGTTGCCATGTCCAAGTGGGTTTGCATTCAACTGGTGGTGGGATCCTATATCTGTGGCTGTGTGAATTCCATGGTGCAAACAAGCTTCACCTTTACCCTGAACTATTGTGGGTCTAATGAGATTGATCATTTCTTCTGTGATGGCCCTCCCCTGATTAGTCTGTCCTGCAGCGACACGTACGTCAATAATCTTGTGATGTTTACCCTATGCAGACTCATCATAGCAAGTACTTCCCTGATTGTGCTCATCTCCTACATCTATCATCTCCACCATCCTCAGGATTCGTTCTGCCAAGGGCAGACACAGAGCCTTCTCCACCTGCACCTCCCACATGGTGGCTGTGACCTTATTTTATGGGACCATTGCTTTCATGTATGCCCAGCCCACTTGGCTATCTTCTCTCTACCAAGTGTGGCTGATGGCCAGCTTCCCTCTAGTGGATCTCATGCTTCGCTCCTGTTGGGGGCCAGGAAGGTGCCCGTCATCCCGTCTTCCCTGGGGGAGAGGGGTAGGGACCCGGGCCCATCCGCTCCTCCGGGTCCCAACCCAGGGGCCCTATGACTAGCAGCTCTAGACTGCTTGCTCTGTATTTTGGAGCTGCAGCCTCTTCCCCTGGGCTACTTTCCCCCCCTCAGTCCTTCTGGCCTCTCAGGACCTCTGTCCTTGCTGCCCCTTGCTGGGCTCAGTACCTCCGTTTGGGGTTCCTCCACTCTCCCACACTTCACTACTCCAATCTGCTTCTGCTACTCCAATCTGCTCTGCTCAGCACAGCACAGCACAGCACAGCACAGCACAGCACAGCACAGCACAGCACAGCACAGCACAGCACAGCACAGCACAGCACAGCACAGCACAGCACAGCACAGCACAGCACAGCACAGCACAGCACAGCACAGCACAGCACAGCACAGCACAGCACCTCTGCTTCCTCCAGCTTGTGCCGTGTGTTTGGGGCGGAGCCCTTTCATGGAGCACCAGCTGATTCCTCATTGGCCTCAGCTGGCTCCTAATTGCCCCCTCATTACTTCAGTTAGGCTGCAGGGAATAAAGCCCTGATCATCCTAGGGCTGATATATCTCCCTTCACAGACTCTCCTGCTGTTGGGGAGCTGCTGCTCCTCCTTTTTCCTCTTGGGGGCCCTGCTTGTTTGCCCCCCCCCAGCTGGCTGAGGGGGCCTGCTACTTCCCCTCCTGCTGCTGCTGCCGTGAGCACCCTTCCCCTGCTTGCCCTGGCCCCAGGCTTTGGGGTGCCCCGTCCCTTCCCCCTCCCTCCCCTCCCTGCTTCCTCTGCAGCTCTCCCCACCCTGTAGCCTCCTCCCTGCTTTGTTTGTTTGTTGCCCCTGCCCCTGCTCTCGGTTTGTTTGTTTCTTTGGATTGCCATGCCCCTGCCCCTGGTTTGGTTGTTTGTTTGTTTTCTCTACCCCTGGTCGGGTTGTTTTCCCTGGCCCTGCCTTGGCTTCGCTCCCTGCCCCGTCCGGGCTCAGTGGGCTTGCCACTGGGCCTTTCCAGCCCTGCTTTGGCCCCTTTTCCCCCTCCCTTTTGCTGCAGCTAACCCTCTGCCCTGGCCCAGGACTCCTGCCCTGTGGTGCTCATAGCCCCCTTTCCCTGACCCCCCTCATTTTTTGTTTCCCCCCCCACACACTGCACCTCCCCTGAGTTGACATAGCCTTGCTCCCAGTGCAGCCGGAGGAGCCGGTGCTTCCACCTGGGCTGGTGAGTGTATTTCTTGCGCCCCTGCCTGGATTCCCCCCACCCCATACCCCTTTGCTCTGGTGCCCTCCTGCCCTGCTTTCAGCCTAGCGGGGAGGAGCGGTCCACCTCCCCCTCCCCTACCCCACCCCCTCCTCTCCCCTCCTCCCCCCATCTCCCTTACCCTCCCCTGTCCCTCCAAGCTTGCTCCCATGCCCCCCCTTACTTCCTACCCTCCCCACTGTGGTCCTACCTTCCCCCAGGATGGCGTGTGTGTCTGGGGCCGGGACCCCCTCCCTAGACGCCCCTGCCTTTTGCCCCGAACCCCCCCTCCCGCCCAAGGCGTCTACCCCCGCCACCCCTACCTGGCCACCAGCTGTCGGGCCCGGGGCTCTGGTGGTGGACGCCCCAGGACGGGACTCTAGGGACTCTGCCGCTGCTTCAGCTCCCGCCCCCCCTGAAACTCAGGGGGGTGCGCCCTCGGCCGGGAAGAAGGGCCAGGGGAAGATAAAGGGCAAAGGCCCTGCCCGGGCGGCGCCCCCGCCTGTGGTGAGGCCTGCTCCCCCCTCCCCCGCTGTCCCTTCCCCCGCTCTTCCCTCCACCAGCTCTGGGGGCGGCGCCGCTCCCAGGGCGTACGCCCAGGTCGCTGCAGGTCCTCCGCCCGCCGCCGCCGTGTCATCTGGCCCGCCGGCCGCCTCCAGCACCATCCCTGGAGGCTGGGGCCCCTTCCCCACCCTTACCAGGAGGCATGGGGTCCGCTGCCTCCTGGTGCCTGCCTCGCCCCACGTAGAAACCTACGTGCGAGCGTTGGCGCGGGTGGTGGGGCCCACGGCCGTGGTGGCAGCCTCCAAGATGTATGGGAAGGTGGTCTTCTTCCTGGCATCGGAGGCCGCTGCCCAGGAGGCGGTGGTGATGGGCCTGGCGGTAGGGGGCGTCCACGTCCCCGTGGAGCCCCTGGAAGACCTGGGCGTACGGGTGGTCCTCACCTCCGTCCCGCTCTTCCTCCCCAATACCGCCCTTCTGCCTTTCCTCTCTGACCTGGGGAAGCCCATTTCTACCATCTGCCCGCTTCCCCTCGGCTGCAAGGACCCCGACCTCCGCAACGTCCTCTCCTTCCGCCGGCGGGTGCAGCTCCAGCTGCCACCGGCGGCGCGTGGCGGAGAGGCGCTTGAGGGGTCGTTCCTGGTGCCCCATCAAGGGGCCCAGTACAGGGTCCATTACAGTGCAGGTGAGACCCGGTGCTTCCTCTGCCGGGCCACGGGGCACGTCCGGAGGGACTGCCCCCTGGCCCGGCAAAGAGGGGAGCCCGGGACCCCTGGGACCCAGGGGGGTGCCGGCCAGGCCAGCGGCGGCGCCCCCCTCGGCCGTGCGGTCCCTGTGGCTGCCCCTCCTCCATCACCTGCCACCTCCGCTCGGACCCCGGGGGTGCCTCCCCCGGTGTGCCCAGACGAGCGGGCGGGCCCTGCTGACGCCCGGAGCAGTCCGGCGGGGCCTGCTGGGGAGAGGGAGCCAGGGCCGCCTTTGGCGGGCATTGGAGAGGACTCGCCCCAGGGTGAGGCTTTTCCTCCCCCTGCTACCCCACCTCAGCTTTCCCATACCCCGTCCCCTGCGCTCTTGCCCCCTGGCCCTGCCCCCACCCCCCAGCCCTCCACCTCGGAGGACTGGGTGCCCGTGCAGGGTAAGCGCGGCAAGCGTAAGGCCGGGACCCGGCGCCCCCTCCCCCTCGTCACCGAGGACGGTGAGTGCCCCTGCAAATCTCGTAAGGGAGCTGCTGGACCCGGGCCTTCCGCCGCGCCCCCTGCCGGGGCCCGGTGGGTGGCACCGGCTGAGGAGACTGCAGCGGCAGCTGTGGGTAGTACCATCTCCCTCCTAGAGTCCCTTCTAGAGGAGTCCCTGGCCGGATGCCCCTCTGCCCCCATGCCCCTCGCACCCTCCGCCGGTGCTGAGGCTGCTTCCTCCTCGGACCCCGCCGAGGAGGACCTCATGGTGGCGGGGGGAGACTTCTCCTCCCTTATGGAGGAGATAGACGCCTTGGGCTTAACCCCGGCGTGTCCGGGGATGGACGAACCCTCCCGTCCGGAGGGTTTGACCGAGGACGGCCCCCAGCCGCCCTCCCCTTTCCCTTCCCTCCCTTCCCCAGCTGATGACCCCGCTCCTGTATCCCAGACTGTCCCGGACCCTTCCCCCACCCCGGTAGATAGTGCCGCCCCCGCTGCGGCCCCTGCCCCCCTCGGGGCGATGGCTGGGGCCGACCAGTCCGGCCCCGGGCAGCTGGCCTCCCCGCCTTCTACCAGAGGATGGCTGCCCGCCGACCCAGTCCTCCCGCCCCAGGAGTGCGGAGCCGCCGATGGTGCGGCTCCTATGCCCGGCCCCGAGGCCATCCACCCTGCCTTGCCCGACCCTCCAGCTCCCGGCCCCACTCCAGAGGCACCACGCCCCGCTGGCCTAGCCGCCGTGGACACCGTAATCAATCCTGACCCTGTTCCTCCCCCTGTCCCTTCCAACAACCCTCCCCCTGTCTCAATTCCTCCCCCTTTCCTTGATCCCGTCCCTCCTCCACCTTCCACCCCCGAATCCTCCCTCCCTCCCCCTGCTACCTGTGCCCCCGCCGCCCCTGGAGTCGTCTCCTTCCCCTTGGAGAGCTCCCAGGAGGTGGCTTTTATTTTTGCCACTCCCAGCCCTATAGGGGCTGCTGTCTTCCCACTGCTGCTGCCCCCGTCATCTGCCCCGTCCGGCAGCGGGGCCGCTGCAGGGGCCAGGCTGGAGGACGCACCCCCCGAGGCGCTGCGCGAGGAGCTGCACACCTTCCTCTGGGACTCCCGTGGTGCCCGGAACCGGGTGCAGCTCGCGCTGCAGCGCTGGGGGGACTTCCACCGTGTCCTCCGGGCCGTGAGGGCCACGTTGAAGGAGGGGAAAGGGACCGGGCGGCAGGACGCCGCACCCTACCAGCGGGCCCGCAGCTTCCGTGACGCCCTGATGGCCTTCGGGAACAGTCACGGACTGCTGCGGAGCCCAGCGAGAACCGCTGGCGTTCCTGGCCGCGAGGATCCCCCCCAGCCCTCCTCATCATGCCTGTCGTCTTCGCTACATTGAACACCAGGGGCTTCAGGGCGGGTCTCCGCAGGACGCAAGTGCTCTCCTTCCTTCGGGAGGGGGGGTACTCCATGGCGTTCCTGCAGGAGACCCACACGGACCCAGCCGCCGAGGCCAGCTGGCGGCTGGAGTGGGGAGACGGGGTGTACCTGAGTCATCTCTCCACCCGCGCGGGTGGAGTGGCCACTCTGTTCTCCCCCACCCTGCAGCCCGAGGTGTTGGGGATCACCGAGGTTGTGCCGGGCCGCCTGCTGCACCTCCGGGTCCGCATGGAGGGGCTGGTGTTGAACCTCGTCAACGTCTATGCCCCGAATGCAGGCCCGGAGCGGGTGCGGTTCTTTCGGCAGGCGGCCGCCTTCCTCGGTGCACTGGATCCTCGCGAGTGCCTGGTCCTGGGCGGGGACTTTAACACCACCCTCGAGGAGCGGGACCGCACGGGGACCGAGCAGTGCCAGGCCGCCGCCGACGTCCTCCGGGAGATCATAGACAGCCACTCCCTGGTGGACGTCTGGCGGGACCACCACCCGGACGACACCATCACATTCACCTTTGTCCGGGTGGGGGAAGAGCGGTCGAGCCGCTCCCGGTTGGACAGTATCTATTTTTCCCGACACCATCTCTCGCGGGCCCACTCCTCCAGCGTACGGCCGGCCCCATTCTCGGATCACCACCTGGTGACCGTGACGGCCTCTCTGGCATTGTAACAACAGCCTGCTGGAGGACGTGGGCTTCGTGGCGTCCTTCCGGGAGTTCTGGCTGGCCTGGCGGGGGCAGAGGCGCGCCTTTCCCACGGCGCGGCGCTGGTGGGACGTGGGGAAGGTGCGCGCCCGGCTCTTCTGCCGCGACTACATTCGGGGGGCCAGCCGGCGGAGGGATGCGGGGATAGAGCAGTTGGAGCGGGAGGTCTTAGCGCTCGAGAGGCGTCTGGCCGCCAGCCCCGAGGATCCATCCCTCTGCGG
Organism: Emydura macquarii macquarii; assembly: GCF_026122565.2. Classification (NCBI taxonomy): domain Eukaryota; kingdom Metazoa; phylum Chordata; order Testudines; family Chelidae; genus Emydura; species Emydura macquarii. The sequence goes on from NW_027133200.1 coordinate 44,946, forward strand.
AGCGTGCCGGGAGAAGTGGGAGGAGCTCTGGGCCCTCGAAGACCTTCGGGCTCGGGGTGCCTTCGTTCGATCCCGCATCCGTCTCCTTCGGGAGATGGATCGCGGCTCCCACTTCTTCTATGCCCTGGAGAAACGACAGGGGGCCCTGAAGCACGTCTCCTGCCTTCTGGCAGGGGACGGCGCCCCCCTGACGGATCCGGTGGAGATGCGTGGAAGGGCCCTGGCCTTCTACGCTGACCTCTTCTCCCCGGATCCGACCGATGCCGCCGCCCGCAGGATGCTCTGGAACGAACTTCCCACGGTCGGCACGGGCGACCGGGACCGGCTGGAGCTCCCTCTCACTCTGGCCAAGTTCTCGGAAGCCCTCCGCCTCATGCCCACCAACAAATCCCCGGGCATGGACGGGCTGACCGTGGAGTTCTACCGCGTGTTTTGGGACGTCCTCGGCCCGGACCTTTCCATCGTCTGGGCCGAGTCCGAGGCCAGCGGAGAGCTCCCCCTGTCGTTCAGGCGAGCTGTGCTCGCCCTGCTGCCCAAGAAGGGGGACCTCTGCGACCTCTGGAACTGGCATCCCATCTCGCTCCTCTGCACGGACTACAAAATCGTGGCCAAGGCCATCTCCCTGCGGCTGGGGTCCATGCTGCAGGACGTGGTCCATCCCGACCAGACCTACACCGTCCCGGGCCGGACCATCTTCGACAATCTGTATTTGGTCCGGGATCTCCTAGACCTTGGGTGTAGGGATGGTCTGTCGTTCGCCCTCCTGTCTCTGGATCGGGAGAAGGCGTTCGACAGGATGGACCACGGGTATCTCCTGGGCACCCTGCGGGCGTTCGGCTTCGGGCCCCGCTTTGTGGGTTTTCTCCGGGTGTTGTACGCCTCCGCGGAGTGCCTGGTCAAGCTCAACTGGACCCTGACCGAACCGGTCAGCTTCGGGCGTGGAGTGCGCCAAGGCTGTCCGCTGTCGGGCCAGCTGTACACCCTGGCCATTGAGCCCTTCCTCTGTCTCCTCCGTCGGAGGATGACGGGTTTGGTGCTCCGTGAGCCAGCGCTGAGGCTGGTCCTGTCCGCGTACGCCGACGACGTGCTCCTCGTGGTCCAGGACCCGAGCGACCTGGTGCGGTTGGAGGCCTGCCTGGTCGTTTACTAGGCAGCCTCCTCCGCCCGGGTCAACTGGGCCAAGAGCTCTGGCCTGATGGTAGGGGCCGGGTGGCGGGCGAGCTCCCTCCCACCCGCGCTTCAAGCCATCCGGTGGAGCGCGGGTCGTCTGCTCTATCTGGGCGTTTACCTTTCTGCCACCCATCCCTCCCCGGCAGAGAACTGGCAAGATTTAACGGACAGGGTGGCGCGGCGGCTCCGGAGCTGGACGGGACTGCTCCGGTGCCTCTCCCTTCGGGGGAGGGCGCTGGTCCTCAACCAGCTGGTCCTGTCCATGCTCTGGTACCGCCTCAACACCCTGGTCCCGCCCCCGAGTTTCCTGGCCTACCTCCAGAAGCTAGTTCTGGAGTTCTTTTGGCCAGGACTGCACTGGGTCTCTGCAGGGATTCTGAGTCTCCCCCTGGAGGAAGGGGGCAGGGCCTGTGCTGCATCCGCAGCCAGGTCCACACCTTCCGCCTCCAGGCCCTGCAGAGACTCCTTTATGGTGCAGGTAGTCCGGCGTGGAGCCACTTGGCGCACGCCTTCCTCCGCCGCCTCCGAGGGCTCCGATACGACCGGCAGCTCTTTTTTCTCCACCCGAGGGGTCTTCCGCGAGACCTCTCCGAGCTGCCGGTCTTCTACCAGGACCTCCTCCGGACCTGGAGGCTGGTCTCTGCCTCCAGGCCCCCTTTGGTCCCCGAGGGGGAGGATCTCCTCGCGGAGGCCCTGCTACACAACCCACAACTCGGTGTGCAGGTGGCGGAGACCCCCTCGGTGCAACGGAGGCTGGTCCTGGCAGGAGTCACCAAGATCGGAGACCTCCTGGACTACGCCCGAGGGGACTGGGTGGACCCCCATGCGCTGGCTAGGCGCATGGGGCTCTCCACCCTTCGTACCCCGGCGCGTACTCCAGGAAGTGAGGGCAGCCTTGCCCCCTCTGCTCACGCCTACCTCGTGCGGGTTCTGGGAGAGGGTACTCCCCGCCCGCCCCTCAGCCCCGGCCCTCCGGCACTTTCCATTGGGCCCCGGACCCGCAAGCCCGCTCGGCCCCCCCCTCCCTACGCACCAAGCCGGCTGCACGATTTGCAGCCGGTCCCCTTTCGAACCGCGCCGAGAGACCACCTTTACACGCTCGTGCTCCACACCCTTCACTTCCCTGCCCTCGCATCCCGCCCCGACACCAAGTGGCGGGACCTGCTGCCACCTCTGGAGGGCGGGGACCCCCGGTGGGCCAGCCTGTATTCCACCTTGACCCCACGGCCCACCGGGGACATCAGTTGGCGGCTCCTGCACAGAGCCGTGAGCACAGGCATGTTCTTGGCGCGGTTCACCCCCCGTCCCGACACCTGCCCCTTTTGCGGCACGAGGGAGACCCTGGCACACGCGTACCTGGATTGCGCTAGGCTGCACCCCCTCTTCCGGCTCCTCCAGAACCTCCTGCACTTGTTTATTTACGCACACCCCGTCCGTGGCCCCACGACGTCGCAGGACCTCCTCGTCAACCTCCTCCTGGCTCTGGCCAAAGTTGCCATCTTCAATACCAGGGAGGGGAGGTTGGCTGGGGAGGCGTCCTGCGACTGTGGGGCCTATTTCCGTTCCCTTCTCCGTTCACGTATCCGGGCAGAGTTCTTCTGGGCGGCGTCCACCGGCTCCATGGATACCTTCCGGGAGCGGTGGGCGCTGTCCGGGGTTCTCTGCTCGGTGTCCCCTTCCGGTTCCCTTCTTTTATACCTTTGACCCTCACGCCCTTTCCTGTTTTTACGTTTGTTGTCCCAAGCAATCAGTTGCATCCTAGGTCCGGTGGCTCCTCCCCTTAGGCTGGGGGAGGGGCTTTGAACGGTGGGCGGGCGCTAGTTTGTAAATAGGCATACTCTCCTGCCACCCTCTGCCCTTGATATATCACACAAGGAAAAGTGGTGTCAGTGTTTTATACCCTTTTCATTCCCATGTTGAATCCCTTCATCTACAGCCTTAGGAACAAAGACATGAAAGATGCTTTGAGAAGGTCAGTGGGCAAGAAATGTTTAAAAAAATGAACATTGTCCTTGAACATAGAGATGAAATCCAGTGGGTCACGGTAATGTGCAACACAACAGCAAATGCTTGCCAAATATTTATTTATTATTGGGAGCAGTTTTTCAGGTATAAACAAATAAATCCTTGGGATCCACAGTATTTATCGGTCTATCTATCAATTTTTCTTTTTTTCTGTGTGCCTGTCTATGGCTTTCTGGCTGTCTCTCTTTCCACTTAGGTGACTAGCTGGACTGTAGAATTCATTGTCTCTGGATATTATTTAGTTAAATATATCTTCAGAATTAAATAATGACTTTGATATTTATAAGAACTTCATTCTTTGGGATATGAGTTGGCTACTGCCTGTCTGAGTTAGGAGTAAATTTTGTCCATGATTAACATACAATTCTTTGGTCTTTGAAACAGCTGATAATAGCCACCACTGGAGACAGGATGCTCCTTCATGACAATTTCTTTGTTCCTATAATGTTCCATAACACTGGCCATAGAACATATTTAAGACAGCAAAGTATTTCTCTCTATATATACATATTCACAGATACTTAGAACAGTAATGACCTCAGTTGAAATCCTTAGGAAATGTAAATTGTTTTAGCTAATCTGACCTCTGCGTATCTACACTGATCTACACCAGGTCAAGATCCAGAACTTGAATTATCACTGATGACCTGCTTGGGTAGCTGTTTGGAAATGGTGAACAACGTGGCACACTTGTAACAGGTAATGGAAACTGATAGAGTCCATGTTCAACTGGGTCATCTAAGTACAATACTCCTATGTTGTGTCTTGTAACACAGCTCAATAAAGCAAGTGGTCTTGATTCAAATTTCACTCATATTTTTGTAAATAAGGAACATTCACTCACCCAGGCATAAATCACTAGTAACTACATTCAGATCAATGGGCTTGATTCTCCTCTCACTCATCCTGATGTAAATCAGGAGTACTGCCACGGGAGTCAATGGGCCCGTTTCCTCTCTCACTGACCTCCATGTAAATCAAGAGTAACTCTATTAGAGTCAATGCACCTAATACCCCTCTCATTCAGTCTTATGTAAATCAGGAGTCACTCTGTTGAAATAAATGCTTTTACACTGTTCTAAAGCTTGTGTAAATAAATAGAGAACTCTGCCCATTTTCTCTCCATTTTAAGATGCAATAAACAACTAAAAATCTTTTCCCTTTTGATTTGGTCATGAATTGATGAGAACTACAAATGGAGCCCAATCCTGCAGCATTTTTTGAGATTAACATCACCTTGAGTTCAAGGCACATTTCTGTGCACAGGACCTGATTCTCATGGGGGACTTCAATCACCCTGACATCTCCTAGAAGAGCAATACAGCAGAGCACAAACAATCCAGGAAGTTTTTGGAGAGTGTCGCAGACAATTTCCTGGTGCAAATGCTGGAGCAATCAACTAGGGGCAGTGCTTCTCTTGACCTGCTGCTCACAAACAGGGAAGATTTGGTAGGGGAAGTAGAAGTGGGTGGCAACCTAGGCAGCAGTGATCATGAGATGGTCGAGTTCAGGATCCTGACAAAAGGAAGAAAGGAGAACAGCAGGATATGGACCACTGACTTCAGAAAAGCAGACTTTGACTCCCTCAGGGAACTGATGGGCAGGATTCCCTGGGAGGCTAATATGAGGGGGAAAGGAACCCAAGAGAGCTGGCTGTATTTTAAAGAGACCTTATTGAGGGCACAAGAGCAAACCATCCCGATGTGCAGAAAGAATAGCAAATATGGTAGGCGACCAGCTTGGCTTAACAAACATGTCCTTGCCGAACTTAAACACAAAAAAAAAGCTTACAAGAAGTGGAAGCTTGGTCAGATAACTAGGGAGGATTATAAAAACACTGCTTGAACGTGCAGGAATGAAATCAGGAAGGCCAAAGCACAATTGGAGATGCAGCTAGCAAGGGACATGAAGGGGAACAAGAAGGGTTTCTACAGGTATGTTGCCAACAAGAGGAAGATTTGGGAAAGTGTGGGCCCCTTAGAGAATGAGGGAGGCAACCTAGTGACGGAGGATGTGGAGAAAGCTGAGGTACTCAATGCCTTTTTTGCCTCTGTCTTCACAGACAAGATCAGCACCTCGACTTCTTCACTGGGTGGCACAGAATGGGAAGGCAGTGAACATCCTGCAGTGCTGAAGGAACAGGTCCAAAACTATTAAGAAGATTTGGACATACACAAGTCCATGGGGCCGGATGCAGTGCACCCAAGGGTGCTGATGGAATTGGCTGAGGTGATTCCAGAGCCATTGGCTATTATCTTTGAAAGCTCGTGGCAACAGGGGGAGGTCCCTGAGGACTGGAAAAAAGCAAATCTAGTGCCCATCTTCAAAAAAGAGAGGAAAGAGGATCCAGGGAACTACAGACCGGTCAGCCTCACTTCAATCCCTGGAAAAATCATGGAGCAGGTCCTTAAGGAATCCATTTTAAGGCACTTGGAGGAGAGGAAGGTGATCAGGAACAGTCAACACGGATTCACCAAGGGAAAGTCATGCCTGACCAACCTGATTGCTTTCTATGATGAGGTGACTGGCTCTGTGGATGTAGGGAAGGCGGTGGATGTGATATACCTTGACTTTAGCAAAGCTTTTGATATGGTCTCTCACAGTATTCTTATCAGCAAGTTAAAGAAGTATGGGTTGGATGAATGGACTATAAAATGGATAGAGAACTGGCTAGAGCATAGGGCTCAACGAGTAGTGATCAATGGCTCCATGTCTAGCTGGCAACCGGTCACAAGCGGAGTTCCCCAGGGGTCGGTCCTGGGGCCGTTTTTGTTCAACATCTTCATTAAAGATCTGGAAGATGGGGTAGATTGCACCCTCAGCAAATTTGCAGATGACACTAAGCTGGGGGGAGTGGTAGATACCCTGCAAGGTAGGGATAGGATACAGACTGACCTAAACAAACTGGAGGGTTGGGGCAAAAGAAATCTCATGAGGTTCAACAAAGAAAAGTGCAGAGTTCTCCACTTAGGAAGGAAGAATCCCATGCACAGCTATAGACTGGGGACCGACGAGCTAGGCAGCAGTTCTGCAGAAAAGGATCTGGGGGTAACCGTGGATAAGAAGCTGGATATGAGTCAGCAGTGTGCCCTGGTTGTCAAGAAGGCTAATAGCATATTGGGCTGCATTAGGAGGAGCATTGCCAGCAGGATGCGAGAAGTGATTATTCCCCTCTATTCTGCATTAGTGAGGCTGCATTTAGAGTATTGTGTCCATTTTGAGCCCCCGACTACAAAAAGGATGTAGACAAGTTGGAGAGAGTCCAGCGGAGGGCAACAAAAATGATTAGGGGGCTGGAGCACAGGACTTATGAGGAGAGGCTAAGGGAACTGGGCTTGTTCAGTCTACAGAAGAGAAAAACGAGGGGGGATTTGATAGCATCCTTCCAGGAGGATGGGGCTAGGCTGTTCTCGGTGGTGGCAGATGACAGAACAAGGAGCAACGGTCTCAAGTTGCAGTTGGGGAGGTCTAGGTTGGACATTAGGAAAAAGTTTTTCACTAGGAGGGTGGTGGAGCACTGGAATGGGTTACCTAGGGAGGTGGTGGAATCTCCATCTTTAGAGTTTTTTAAGCTGAGGCTTGACAAAGCCCTGGCTTTTATGATATAGCTGAGGTTAGTCCTGCTTTGAGCAGGGGGTTGGACTAGATGACCTCCTGAGGTCCCTTCCAACTCTAATATTCTATCATTCTATGATTCTATGTCTTGTCAAATCAAAATTACTGTAGGGATTTTCCCCGGAACTCCTGCAAACCTAAGTAATGAAATTCAGAAAGTACCATATGAAAAAAAAACCAAAGTATGAGGAGATATGAATTCTGTCTGATTTCAGTATTTGAATTCCTATCTTCACTGCTGTTTCACAAAACATTAACTTAGATTCTTTCTTTCTTTCTTTCTTTCTTTTCTTTCAACTTTACTTTTGCTGATCAATTTGAACGCTGTCAAGCGGCCATTCAAGTCACTGTGAGTTTTATGAGTGATTTCAGAGGAAGAAGGAGTAACACTTATTTCAAACAAATTGTTGACCCTGGCTAATATCCTCACATAGGCCCACTCCATAGCTTACTATCTAAGCCAAGGGATATTGGGCCAGTGTCAGAAACCAAGATATGGAGGGTCAGGCCTAGTGGTTGGAGCAATGGCAGTCAGGCCAGGAACTGGAGAGAAAGTAAGAGTTCGAGTCAGGAGTCAAGAGCTTTGGAAAAAAGCAAGAATGGGGCTGGGAGCCAAGTGTGATGCTGTCTCAGGCGGAAGGTGACCGTCTACTCTAATATGGTCACCACTGTTACAAAATTGTGATAAACCTCGTACAATATCTCTCGTGAGCTATCATTGGAACAGTTGTAATCTGCTGAGTATTATTATCTTGTTCTAATGTGTGTATCAGCATTGTGTGTGGAGATATGAAACTTAGCTATATGTTTGGAACTCGGACATCAGGGGAATCTGAGAAAGGCCCACAGGTTTGCGCTTCAGGGATAACAAGGGAACTGTAAACTAGAGACACTGCACGTCATTCCCAAACACACCTGAAATGGCATGTATGCAGACGGTGCAAACTAGAATTTGCCATTCATATAAAGAACTGATGGCAAAGCACATGTGCCATGGAACTGCTTGACCCAATGACATAGCAAGGATTTTTGCAGCAAAAAGGGTCACGTTATAAAAAGGGAGAACAAAGTCCCCTGGCCACCTTCTCTTGACTGGTGAATTCTGACATTGGAAATTTTGAATAAAAGGACTGAGATCCCCAGGAACTATTTGGGCAACCCAGAGAGACTTACAGAAAACTGACAGATTTAACCTCCCTGGTGTCATTTTGGACTACATACTTTGATTCACCTGTAATGTATTTTATGTGCTTTTGCCTTTTAGTAACTCACCTTTCTTTTTCTGAGTTAATAACTAAGGATTGGCTATAGCATTATCTGTGGTGTAAGGTCCTGAGCGTCCATTGCCCTGGATAAGTGACTGGCCCCCTGGGGCTGGAAGAACCTAATGTGTGGTGAATTATGGTTTTAGTAACCTTTTACTACAGAAGTCCAGTTTGTCTGGCTGGTAACATAGCATGGAGTGTCTAAGTGGACTGCCTGTGTCTCCATGGGAAGCTAATATAGAGGTACAGGAACACACATTTGTTGCTGGTTTGCTTAAATCTAATTATACAACATACCCCCAGAATGAGGATGACAGCCCAATTGTTTGACAGTCTGACCTGAGATTGGTCCTCCCAGCTGTGACCCATACCAAGCCTGGTGACACAAGAGTCGGGCTGGAACACGAAAATGGCTGGAGTGGGACTGGAAACAAGGCAGGCGGCACAGACAATAATCTATTTTATGAAACATGGAAAGGATGTTGAAGAATAACTTCCTCTTAGACCACTAATATCAGGCCCCACTTGGTCAGGAAACGCAGTTGGAAAGAGGCAGGGAAACCCAGAAGAATGAATTCCGTCATGGTGGACTGGTTGATCCTTTCCATCAATTCAATTTTCACCTGAATAAATAAATTAATTCATTATTATTATTACTATTATTATTATTACATGACACCAATATCTTGCTAGCCTCTTTACCCATTGAGAATAAGAGACAATCCTTCCCTTGAAGAGGTTACAATCTAAATAATGATAGGAATAATAAAATATCTACAGAAAGAAGAAATGTATTCTCCAATTGGAAAGGTGGAGTCTGACAATTAGGACATTTTTACACCTAAATATTTTTTAATGGAAAATTGGATTTGGGAGGAAAGGAACATTTTAAAAGAAGTTGTATTCTTTCTTTGAACATTTTTTATTTTTCTTCATGAAACAGAAAACCTGGAATCTGAAAATATTGGCTCTCTTGTAGTTTGTGGACAATTTTTATTTTTTTATGTATTGGTTTCTGACTGCCAAAAATGAAAGAAAAAAAATCAGCTTTTGAATTTCCAGTCAGAAGTTGAAATGTCCTAAGATTGTTTTTCTACCAGTTCTAATTTTAATGCAAACCTGTCGTGCTATTTGGCTGCAATTGAATAACACTGTTATTAATAATAACGTAAGTATTAATTATTACATTTATGATTAATTAGCATAGAATCTTAGAAATGTAGGGCTTGAAGGGACTTTGAGAAGTAATCAAGTCTAGACACCTGTGCTGAGGTAGGACCAAGTAAACCTAGACCATCCCTGATAGGTGTTTCTCTAATGTGTTCTCAAAAACCTTCAACGATGTTCATAAGAACCTCCAGAGCTTCCCTCGGAAGCTTGTTCCAGAGCTTCACTATTGTCATAGTTAGAAAGTGATGTCTAACTTAAATCTCCCTTGCTGCAGATTAAGTAATCACTTCTTCTCCTACCTTCTGTGCAATGGAAAACAATTGATCAGTGTCTTCTTTATAATAGTCCTTAACATGTTTCAAGACTATTATCAGATTCCCCTTCAGTTGTTTTTTCTCAAGACTAAACCTGTCCAGATTTGTTAAACTTTTCTCAGAGATCATGTTTTCTAACCTTTTATCATGTGTGTTGTTTTCCTGTGGACTCTAGAATTTGCCCACATCTTTCTTAAAACATGGCACCCAGGACTGACACATTACTTCAGCTGAGGTCACATCAGTGCTGAGCAGACAGATCAATTACCTCAGATAGGACAATTACCTCCAGTGTCTTACAACTGACACTTCTATTAATATCACCCCAGAATGACATTTGTTATTTCTATGTATATAATAATTAATCATGTTAATACTAGTCATCATCATAGTGTATAATATCATGACTGAGCTAAGCAAAAATGATATTTTTGGTTCAATGGGAATTAAAAAAACATTTAAAACATAGTTTAGTTTCTGGTCAAACAGAAAATGTCATTTTTCAAAAATCTTGGCAAATTGAAAAGTTGGAAAACATTTTCAGTCGGATCAAAATGAAAGGTGTTGTGGGGGATTTTTGTGGAGAAAAAAAAAATTCAACCAGCTTTTAAATTCAAGAGGTTTGGTTGCCGTGGTGGATAATCAGCTGGTTAATGGATACATAAACATGGGAATCTCAAGTACTAGTAAAGAGGTTATTTTACCTCTGTATTTGGCACTGGTGCGAGGGATGCTGTTATACAGTGTCCAATTCTGATGTCCACAATTCAAGAAGGATGTTGATAAAGTGGAGAGGGTTCTGAGAAGAGACATGAGAATCATTCAAGGATTAGAAAATATGCCTTACAGTTATAAAGTCAAGGAGCTCAATCTATTCATTTTAACAAAGAGAATGTTAAGAAGTGACTTGATTACAGTCTATAAGTACCTACCTGTAGAACAGATATTTAATACTGGGCTCTTTATAGTAGACAAGGACAAAAATGGTGTATGGTCTGGAGGATGGAGAGGATTGCAGATGACACTTAGGATGGAAGAATCCCATGCACTGCTACAGCCCGGGAACTGACTGGCTAGGCAGCAGTTCTGCATAAAAAGTCCTATGAGTTAGAGTGAAGAAGAAGCTGCATATTAGTCAACAGTGTTCCCTTGTTGCCAAGAAGGCTAACGGCATATTGTAGGAGCATTGCCAGCCAGATTGAGGGAAGTGATTATTTCCCTCTATTCAGCACTGGTGGGGCCATATCCGGAGTACTGTGTCCAGTTTTGGCCCCCACTACAAGAAGGATGTGCACAAATTGGAGAGAGTCCAGCGGAGGGCAAAATAAATGCTTAGGGGGCTGGAGCACATGAATTATGAGTAGAGAGGCTGAGGGACCTAAGCTTGTTTAATCTGCAGAAGAGAAGTGTGAGGGGGTATTTTACAGTGGCTTTCAACTATCTGCAAGGGGGTTCCAGGGAGGATGGAGCTAGGCTGTTCTCAGTGGTGGTTGATGACAGAACTAGGAGCAATGGTCTCAAGTTGCAGTGAGGGAGGTCTAGTTGGATATTAGGGAAAACTTTTTCCCTAGGAGGATGGTGAAGCACTGCAATGGGTTACCTAGGGAAGACATGGAATCTCCGTCATTAGAGGCTTTTAAGGCCTGGCTTGACAAAGGGATGATTTAGTTGGGGTTGGTCCTGCTTTGAGCAGGGAGTTCGACTAAATGACCCTCTGAGGTCCCTCACAACTCCCATCTTCTAGCATTCTATGATTCCAACTTCCTTGAACTTCATTAAAAACGCCATTTTAAAGGAGTGAGTCCCCACTACTTGAGCTAAACAAGTAACTCCACTAGTTGGTAGCTCTGAGAAACTCAAATCTTCTGTGACTCAGACACTGAACAGGGTTAAGGACCCACCCCATGGGATTCATGTTTACCATGACTGGGTATGACGTTGAATTTGTAAGGTAGGGATATCCAGTTGGCCGTTATAGGAAATGGGCTTCTGGGCATGTTTACAGTGCAACTGGAAGCACGCCTCCCGGCCTAGGTAGACACACTCATGCTAGCTTTGCTCGAGCTCATGCACTAACAATAGCTGTCTGGAGCAGAGAGTGATTCGTGCCATGTGCTGGTGTATTCATCTCACCACACCAATTCAGTCTTCGGGGATGAAGCAAGGAGATAAAATAGAGACGCTTCCTGAGCACGCCTCCGAACTGGTCCCATTCTCTAATCAAGTCTGGTAGAGTCTGTAATAGGTAGGACCAGCTGACCAGTGCATGTAAATCAGCGTAACTCGATTAAAGCCAGGCCCCAGTGGGTGCAAATGGGTATAGCTCCATGTAATTCAGTAGTCCAGATCCCCTGCCAGTGTACATCAGTCTCCTTCCTTTTGAGTCAATGGGCCAGATCCTCACCTGGTGTAAATCCACATACCAATGCTGACATCAATGGAGCAAGGCTAATTTACGCCAGCGACAGATCTGTGACTGGATCTGAACCTCCTCCCATGAAGTAAGGGAAGAGCTAAATTACTCCTTCTATGGCTGTGTAACCTGCACCACACAGAGCAACGAGCATTTCTCCACCGCTCCATTGCACCATGGAAATATACGGGTCCATTAGCCCCTATACCAATTAGAAAAACTGATGTCTGAATTCCTCGCAGTCTTAAATAGATTGTTATCTGCACACCAGCCCTGTAAAGCAAAGTGTTATTACCCACATTTTACAGAGGTGGGTCTTGTGCGTTGTTAGTTGTCAGCGTAGGTTGCGTGTGTGCGTCCCCATGTAGGCGCTGTCCCAGCTCTGTGCAGGTAACCGCGACGGCACTCACGATAGAATGAATCAACATGCCCACGGATTCGCTGAGCAACAAAGACACCTGGGCCAGGTTTATTGCAGTTGAAGCACAATGAGAAGCAACCTATAGAGTAGCTACGGGTACACTTCAAATACGAGTGCTCCGCTACAATGGACAGGGCACAACTTAACAGCGGGACTTTCCATTATCCTCTAGGTCGGATGACATCGTTCCCTCAGACTCCCTCTTTTATACACTGTTACAGACAATTCCATTCTGCCCCTTCGACTTAGGTAGTTACCACCCTTCGCCTTGCACTGGATGGTTTGGGCAATACAACTCCATTTGTCATCTTCTCAGACATTTCTATCCATCAAAGTGTCATTTCAGGGGGTCTGATGGCCCTTGTTATCTCTTTGGTGTTAGGCTGTCTTGGTACTTTCTGCACCTGCTATATATATTTGTGTAATATTTTGATATTAGTAATATCTGGGAAATATGCGTGTTTGCAGTATCAGCTTTTTCTCCGTGCCAGTTTCAGTGCGGTTGTAAGTTTACAGCCTGACTCCTGGTCATGGCTTTTTCCACTTAGACCTCATGTCTTAGCCTGTTCTGCTAGGTTGCAGGCCTCAATCTCTCACTTCTTACTACAGTGGGATTACACAGGTCAGATTAAGTGTCTAGCTGAAGGTTATGTGACGATGAGCTGGGAATAGAATAGGGCTCCTCTGGGTCTCTGATCATTACCTGATCCACCAGTTCAGCCATCTAACCCTCTCTGTGGTCACACCATCAAACTGTCCTGTCCCTCACCCCAGTGTCAATTGGGAATAATTCCACTGCAGTTCATAGGGGCTGATTCTTCTCTCCCTCACCCTGGTGTAAATCAGGAACAACTCCCTTAAAGTCAATGCAGTTACGCTGCTCTAAAGCCAGGGCCAAAGAGAGGTGTCGTTTTTGGTTGAACAGACTTTTATAGTGGATTAAGGGAAAAGAAAAAAAACTAGTGAAGGACAAACAAAGCCTTCCATGAGAAAGAGAGAGCACAGTGTGTGTGACTCTCTCTTTCTATCACATACCTGCATTGACAGCTGCATGGAACATCCCCCTCTGACTGGGAGACTCTTTAGAAATTCAAAGGCGAGTTACGTTGAGACCACAGCAGAACCTCAAAGATACGAACACCAGAGTTACCAACTGACCAGTCAACCGAAACCTTGTGAAAATGGAAATACTGTCAGCAATCAGGCAGAAGCTGGGGGAGGGGAATGGGAGGAAAGAAAGAAAGCATCCCCACTTGGAGGGTGAAGCTGTTTTCACACACACCAGCCGCCCTCCCCTAAGAGCCCAGGAAAGAAAGCTGACACCCAGCTCATGCTGCCAGCTGAAGGTTGCAGCCAGAGCCTGGCCTGGAGCTGCAGTGGGAGTCAGCTGCGCTCTGGAGGAGTTTTAAAAGGTCACAGCCTGTGCACCGATGAGGCCCAAGCTTTGCCCGATGGCTGCACTCCTGGATCCTGCCAGCACCTCTGGGAGTGCAAGGGGCAGGGGAGGGAGGGACACTGCCACGTGCTGCCTCTGCAGTGCACAGATCAGAGAGAGCTCTGGGGAGAGGCTGCTGAGGGCTGGGGCATGTAGTGCCATTGGTGCAGGGCAGGTCCCCTCTCCCCACAGTTCAGCCCAAAGGCAAGAAACAGGAATAGGGCAGGTAGCTGCTTGCAAAAAAGGCAGAGCTGCCAGGTGCCACCTTTGCAGAGCTCTCTCCAGCCTCAGCTGGAAGACACTGACCGCAGGGTGCTGTGCCTGAATGTTTTGTTCAGATGTACGAACATTTCAAGTTACCAAAAACCCCCATTCCCGGGGAATATCTACTGCACATTCTTAACCGTTAGCAGCTCTATGCCCCACACCCATATGACGGCAATATGTTCTAGTGGATCAGGCACAGTGCTGGCACTCAGGAGACTTGGGTTCTCCTCCTGGTTCTGCCCCAGAGCTGTGGGGTTTTCAAAAGCAGCAAAGCATCTAACACCTCTTCAAATCCGTGCCTTTAAAAAACTGGCTTTAGATCTTACTGTAAATGTTCCCTAGGTGGCTAAATCCCCTGGACCTCTACGCCTCAGTGCAATCAATAAACCTGTGAAGATAAGCATTGCTCTGCCTATCTCACCTGCACAGCCTTGTCCACAGGCAGGCTCTGAACACACATCACTCTGCACAAAATGGCCAGAGGGAATGGTGAGGAAATGGAAGAGATGGCAGCTTCTTCCCTCATAAAATTTACGCCAGCAGTTTGGGCACCCAGCTGGGCTGTGGCAGACCCCAGTTAAATTCCCTCTTATAGTTGAAATGAGGAGAACGGATTTGGACAGGTCTCTTCCACCTCAGAAGTGACAGACCTGACCACTGTTCATACAGAGTGGAACAGCTTCAATGGCCGAGATGGAAGTGTGCCGTACTAGGAGATCTTTCAGTGAGATGTAGCAGAATTCAATTTTTAGTTTTTAAACATTTTGAGTCATAACATCAGTCCTGACTTGTCAGCCTTTTCCCCAGTGTTTGTCATTGAAACGTTCACAGTTGTCCAAAGTTATTAGTTGTATGTGTTGGGTTTTTTCTCATTTTTATCGATTTAAATGTTCACAGCTGTGGGAAATGATGGGGGGGGGGTGAGACAACAGAGTGGGTCAGGCAATAATTGTTAATGAGACTAGCTGTTAGTTTCAAAAAGGTTAAGCTTTATAACCCTTAAAACACAAATTGACATCACATTGTTCAAATACACAAGGTAAATATCCTTACATCAAACACTAATAAATTCTCAATCTGCATTTTTCTTACTTTGCCTCACTGTACATTTCTATTCTCAGACACTGAAATATTTTTGTCATTTTGGGTGTGTACAATGAAATTCAGGTTTACTGTCTGTTTTAATAATAAAAATATGATCCTTCAATCCTACCTTCAGCACCATGGTTCGATCATGTCGTTAAAAGGTAGAAAAAACATGTTCAAATCCCTTCTTCTCATGAAAAGGAGGAAATTGAACTGCTCTTTCCCACACTCCGGATGCCCTGAGCAGTAGACTACAGCCTACGAGACACTTCCTTTTCTGCTGGCCATTTCATGACCTGTTAGACTTGCTCTGAGACTTGCTACCTGATGAGGTACACCACATGCTGTGATAGACACGTGTAGGACTCATGGATCCTGACAGGTGTGTTGTGGGGCTACTGACCATCATAGCAGCGGAGATGGGCCTGCAGGTTTTGTGTCTGTTCTTAGGGGAGGGACGGGTGTCACTTTGTGCTGGTGGCTGCTGGTCTGTGGCCAGCTTGTGTCTGATGATGAGCCTGGTGAGGTTGGGTGGTTGTTTGAAGAACAGAAAAAGAGGATTGGGAAAGCTCTCCTTCAGCTTGTGTCCCCAGTGAGTACGGGTGGTAACTGTTTAATGATACTTCAATTCACAAATCTGCTAGACAGCAAAAGTCCTAGATTCAGTAAAGACACCGGAAGCTCCCCAGCCCAGCCTCTGCCCAGCTGGGGGGGCAAAGCCCTGCTGACTCTAACGCTGCTCCCAGCACCCCGATTCCCTGCCTGAGCACTACTTGAAGGGCCACAGTCCCTTGCACCCCCAAGAGGCACGTGTGGTGGTGGGGGGTCTCAAGGGAGGCGGCCAAGTGGGAGGGGGTCTGGGGTGGAAAGGGACTGCAGTGTGGGCAGAGCCTCAGTGGGAGGGGTGGAGCAGGGGGAGGGGCCACGGTATGAGCACCAGTCTCACTGTGGGTACTAGAACAGCTGTATTATTTTAGGACTGCCCACACGCACTGTGGTTTCCCTCATTGCACCACCTGATGAGCTCCCATTCTACACATTTTATTATAACTTACAGTAAATGCCCACAAAATCTTTTGCAAATGCTCATGGAAGTCACAGTCTTACTCAGAGCCCTTCTCAGGGCCTCCTTGACCTCCTTGTTTCTCAGGCTGTAGATGAGGGGATTGACCATGGGCGTCAGCACGGTGTAGAAGACAGAGAACACTTTGTTCAGGTCGCGCAGCGCAGCCATGTCTGGGAGCATGTAGACAATGATCAGGGTCCCGTAGAAAACTGTCACCACAATGAGGTGAGAGGAGCAGGTAGAAAAGGCCTTTTGCCTCCCAGTGCTGGAGGGGATTCTCAGGATAGTGGTGATGATACACATGTAAGATGTGAGGGTTAAGAGAAAAGGGGGAAGAACAAAAATGCAGGCCATGAGGAAGACCACAAGAACCATCTCGCTGGTATCACTGCAGGATAATTTTATCAACGGGGTGTAATCACAAAAGAAATGGTCAATTTCATTGGGCCCACAAAAAATTAGTTGTGACACCCAACAAGTTGTGATGGTGCCGGCTGCAAAGCCACTGAGCCAAGATCCAACCGCTAGCAGGAGGGAAAAGCCACTATTCATACGGGCTGCGTAATGCAGTGGTTTGCATATGGCTAAATACCGATCATAAGACATCGCTGATAAGAGACAACACTCTGTAGATAACAGAGAACCAAAGATGTAAAATTGTATGAGGCAACCAGCAAATGAAATGGTCTTGTCTCCACTCAGGAGACTGGCCATCATCCGGGGCAGGATGGTGGAGGTGTAGCAGGTCTCCAAGCAGGACAGGTTCCCAAGGAAGAAGTACATGGGAGTGTGAAGGTGCTGATCAGCCACAACTAGCACCACGATGGCCGTGTTCCCAGCCATGGTCACAACGTATGTCACTAGAAACAGTGGGAAGAGAAGAATTTGCAGTTCGTGGAAATTCCCAAAGCCCAGGAGGATGAATCCCATGATGGATGTTTGATTTCTCTGTTCTGGGTCTGCCATGGGTTCTATTGAGAAAAATATTTCTTTTTGAAAAAGCAATAACAATAACAACCTGTGAAATATGATATAAAACAGATTCATTTTGTTTTATCTGGTCTCATCTTATTTTTGTGGTTTAGTTCTGGTTTTGGAGGCAATATAATAGGTGTCACAGAAATTTGGTGGGGCAATGATAATCAATGGCACACAGTAATAAGAGGGCAGAAAATATATAGGAATGGCCAAGCAGGTGGCAGGGATGGGGGTGTAGCACTAGATGTGAAAGAGGCAAATGGAGTACAAATCTTCAGTGAATCACACTGTACCATAGACTCTCTCTGGAGATAGAGTTCATGAAAGATGCTATGCTCGAATAATAAGAATATAGGAAAAGGAATATACTACCAACCAGCTGACCAGGGTTGTGATGGTGATTGTGAAACACTCAGGGAGTTTAGAGAGGCTAAAAAACCAGAAAACCCAATAAAAAAGGTGGATTTCAACCATCCCCATTTTGACTGGGTACATGGCACCTCAGGTATTGTGTTGTATGTCAGATATGGGAGGTAATTCTTCTGCTCAACTCAGCACCAGTGAGTCCTCAGCTACAGGATTGCATCCAGTTTTGGGAATCAAACAATAAGAAAAATATGGACAAATTGAAGAGATAGTTCAGCAGAGAGCAACAGAAGTGATACAAGGTTTAGGAAACCTGCCCTGTGAGGAAAGGTGGAAAGAATTGGGCATGTTTAATCTAGAGACGAGAAAATTGATGGGGGACCTGATGATAGTCTTCAAACATGTAAAAGGTTGTTATAAAGGGACAGTGATCAATTATTCTCCATGTCCACTGAGGGTTGCAAAAGAAGGAATCATCTTAATCTGCAACAAGAGAGATTTAGGTATAGTAAGTAAAACTTTCTAACTCTACTTAATTCCAGTTCAGCACAGGGACAGATTACCAAGGCAGGTTTTGTAATTCTCCTTAACTGAATGTTTTTAAGAGAACGTAGATAAAACATGTGCCAGCGATGGTCTAGATAGTCAGCATGGCAGGATGGAATAGGTCAGTGGTTCTCAGCCTTTTCAGACAACTATACCCTTTCAGGAGTCTGCTTTGTCTTGTGTACCCCCAAGTTTCACCTCACTTAAAAACTACTTGCTTACAAAATCAGACATAAAAATAGAAAAGTGTCACAGACACTATTACTGAGAAATTGCTCACTTTCTCATTTTCACCATATACTTCTAAAATAAAGCAATTGGAATATAAATATTGTACTTACATTTCAGTGTCTAGTATATAGAGCAGTATAAAGAAGGCATTGTCTGTATGAAATTGTAGTTTGTACTGACTTCGCTAGTGCTTTTTATGTAGCCTAGTTTTAAAATTAGATAAATATCTGGATGAGTTGATTTACCCCCGAAAGACCTTTGCCTCTCCCAGGGGTACGTTACCCCTGGTTGAGAACCACTGGAAAGATGACCTCTCAAGGTACTTTTCAGCCCGTCATTACTATGATTTATTATTCCATTTCCTTGATCCGCTCATATCTGAAGTTTTGAGTTAACAAGTATAAAATTTGTTGTTTTTTTTTTAAACAATGTCTTTATTTAAGAAGTTTCAGCAGGTTTACAAATTCTAGCCATGTAACTTACCAGAGACAATACAATATTAGTTTTAGTACTTGCCTCTTTCTCCTGCTAGAAATCTGCTAGAAATCACATTTTTGGAGTCATATCAAACTGTAACCTCATGTACTGTAGGGTTGCTTTTATCTTCTATAACTAAAATAGCACTCAGATGGCATATTATGATAGATAGATAGATATTGTGAAGGGAAGGAAAAACAGAGACAGACTGTCAGGCAGAAATAATGAACACAAGCAAGCAAGATAGATTCTGGAGGGAAGGCTAGTTTGCAATACATGGGCAGACAGTCAGCTAGCTAGATACCTGATTTAAAATTTCCTATTCCAAACATTTTTTCTCCCACTGGATATGTGTTAAATTCTTTACTGAGAGGCATTAATTACATTAGCCTAAGAATAAATTTATTTTGTCAGTATCTGTCCACGTTTCTACCCTCTTTTCCTGCCTCCGCAGTCTCACTGCCTCTGGAATTACACCAACATCAAGCCTGAATGATGCTTTTCATTCAGTGAGTGAGCGAGGATGCTCAAAATCTCATAAATCCTCACAAAGACTTGCCAGCTCAGCTCCGCTCTGGCTAGAACTGGAACCCAGGGTGTTCTACATACATCTGAAACTGTCTGCTCCGACGTGTCTCACAGAAAGAGAGTACCTCTGTTACATGTCATTCATGACTGTAGGTTCTAGAGAACTACCCGGGTCTTATATTTCCACCATGGATAGGTTTGACTTTTAATTATTAAAACAAAAATCCCAAGAGCAAAAGCAGCTATAAACTCCCAAACGTAAAAAGCCAAAATCTGATTTCTTTTTTTTCAGAGAAAAAACTGAAAATGTGCTGGTATTTTGGTTTTTGAATTCTCAATGAAACATTTTTAAATAAAAATTAAAGAAAAGCAGACACTTTCTATGAACATATTTGTTGTGTTGAAAATCCTATTTCCCATCATGAAGAGTTTTGATGGAAAAATTTCACCAAACCCTAGCAGGTCCTACTGTGTACAGGAAAACTATGTACTGGACAGAAGGGATCAGGTATAAGAATATACATTCTCCTTTACCTTCTGTTTATCTGATGAGAAAAGTTGTGCTTCTTCCAAAACAGGAATAATAAAAGCTGGAATCCCTGATGTGACTTCTTCATGCAGCGTTTCAGAGACCAGGATGCATGATCTAGAGTCTATATCCTGTCACCATCCTCTTCATGGACCTGTGTAATGAGACGAGAGAGTGCTGAAAAGGACCGAGAGCTCTATTTTCCTGCCTCGCACAGCTGGCTTTTACCTGATACCAAAGAGTGATTGCCTCCTCTCATTCATTAACCGAGAGAGAAACATCTCCCTGGACACTTCTACTAAAGGGAATTTGCAACCACCATGAAGTGGAGTAAATATTACATTTATTATTGGAACATACTAACGAGTTTAATAGGGAAACCTCTAAACTCAGTGAGAAAGTTGTAGAGATAGAGAAATGCCTAACCTCAAAGGAGGTGTTTTCTTTGCTAACTGCTAAGGTGTTTTCACTCCAGAGGAGTCCAGTCATCCCCCTTGTCTGCTCTCCTGTCTCTAAAATGTCTAGTACCAACTATTTAGAAGAAGGTTCATAGATTCACAGACCTCAAGGCAAGAAGGGACATTGAATCCTCTACTCCAACACGCTGTATCTAACAGGGCATTACATCTCACCCAGCTACCCGAGGACTGAGCCTCATACCTTGTGTTTGACTAAAGCCTATCTTCCAGACAGGCGGCCAGGCTGGATTTGAAGACATCAGGCGATGGAGAATCCAGTGATGCCCATGGGAGCTTGTTCCAATGGTTCATTGTTTTCTCTAGAGGAGCGACACCCTAGCTGGGGTGCTGGGCATGGCGTAGCAGGGTCTTCTTCTCTGGCACCCCCCTGCCAGCTGTCACTCCGGCCATGTGGGGGGCTACTACCTGTGAATCAGCCGTCCAGCCAGGTCACCTATCTGATAGTGGAACACAGGCTTGCCCTACCCTCTGGGTTCCAGTCCAGGTACCCTGTCGTAAGCAGCTAAGGTCTGCCTGTAAAGACCCACTGCTTCCTCCATGAGCTAATTCCCACCTTTGCCTGTGCCTAGGCCTTTCTCACAGCCCCTTCTCAGGCTCCCTCCTCCACAGAGCACCGAAGGAAAGAGGATAAGTTATGATGAACAAATCAAATGTACCAGTCCCATGCCAGGCCTATCTGCCCTAGAAAAGGCTCTGGAATCTAACAGGCTCAGAACAGCCCCTGGCCCCAGACCAGCCTGCCTCCACATGTTCTGTAGGTGTTCTCTGGCCCCAGCCAGACCTTCCTTCAAGGTGCTAGTGCAAGAGGTCCTTTCCTTCTCCTGCTCTGCATCTACTGTATTGGGATTTTCCTCTTGTAACTCCTCCCTCCAGGCTTTGTCCCCTCTCGTAGGTGTAACTTCTCCGCATGAAGGCACTTATAAACTGTCACCAATACACCTCTCAATCTTCCTTTCGATAAGACTGAGAAATGGAACACCACGCCTAATATAGAAAGTTCCCGGGTATCCTAATCAGTTAGCCATTGGCTCAACATGGGTGGGTGCTTTGCTAATTCAGAAGCAATAAATAGCTCATCACTACAAGAAGTAAAGTCATGGGTACTTAACCCTGCTTTCCTGGTTTACCTAAATCTCCCATTAATCATGGACTGGTAAGGTACTAGGCACAGTAGCTTGACCCAATGTCTTATGCATGTAATGGCTTGAGGAGAGAGGCAGGAGACCTCTGAGTTGGATTCTCAGGTCTTCTCTTGAGTGATCTTAGTAACACTTTGCACATCACCCATGTCAGAAGGATAAATACATTAAAATATAATTATTAGAACCAGTCAAAAATTATCCTGTGCAACAATTTTCCATTGGAAGATGCTGATTTGAGGGAAAGGAAACTCTTGATCAAACTAACTGTGCCCCCAGCACAAAACTCAACTACATCAATATCCACAAATGATGTGGATAGGTTAGGAAAGGGCAGCTTGCTGAAGGATTGTGTAAATGGTGTGGCCACCTCAAGAATGCCCCCTCGTGGGTGACTTGGGACGGCTCTGCAGTGCCTTGTCTCCATTTCCCTCCTCGGGGCTCCTCAGTAACTCCATAAAGGATCACAAGTCCCTTCTTGGCACCTGGTTTATTAACATAGAATTAAAAATAAACACAGAAGACTCTTCCAGCGCAGTCTCAAGCTAGACACAGCCCCTCCTCCCTAATGTCTCTCTGTCTGTCTATCTTCAAGTTTCCAAGTTGGGAATGGCTTTTCATCCCTTCCCAGGATCTGCTTCTGCTCTCCCCTCGGTCAAAGATCCATCTCCTGTAATAGCCTCTTGAGGTCTGCGGGTCATGCCACAGTTTCCTCTCCTATTTCCTGTTCATCTCTGGCTCTTTAGAAGGAGCAGCTGCCCTCTGTCAGGCCCAACTGAGAGGCTGTTAATAAGGCCCAGAAGTGTTGGATCCATTCCCTCATAAAGGTCAAGCTCAGCCAGTGAAAGGGTGTGTGAAGAAAGGAAGGTTGAGAGGGTGGAGTTCAGGTTATCGTAGAATCATAGAAGATGAGGGATGGAAGGGACCTCAGGAGGTATCTAGTCCAATCCCTTCCTCAAAGTGCATGCTCTGTAATTAGTGGGAGCTATGGTAATAATAACATTGACAAATGTTATAGCTGAGGTTAGTCCTGCTTTGAGCAGGGGGTTGGACTAGATGACCTCTTGAGGTCCCTTCCAACTCTAATATTCTATGATTCTATGATTCTATGAAATGTTGATAAAGTAAATGAACTGGCTCCTCGGCTCTTGTAAATCAACGTAGCTCCATTGACTTCAACTCAACTATGTTGCTCTTCATCAGCTGAGGACATGGCTCAGTAGGGGTCTCACACAGGCTGAGTGGGTTGGATAGAGAGAGCCCAGTCTGAGACTTGCCTTCCACTATCCAAGGATTTGCAGGTGGTCATCACTGTCTTGGATTTCACTCCAGAAGTTAGATTGGAGCAGGGAAAGTGGCTATAACTGAAAGGTTGGTGGATGGATGAGACACAAACTGAAAAATCAACATCACGTCTAAAATTCAAACCACGGTTGTTATGGCTACTGTATGGAATACCAGAAAAGGGACTGGCACAGAGATTGTAATTATACTATGGCCTCAGGTAAGGTGTGCAAAGGAGAACAGGAGGGGAAGGCTATTGCGTATGTTTGGGCCTCTCTGAAATGATGGCTAGAGAAGGCATTTTCCAAACTGCCAAGGGAATCGTGAGGACCAATTTCCATTCAATGCTAAGGCAAGTTGACCAATAAGACCTCTTAGGTGTCTCTGAAAGCCTGAGCTTGTTTATAAACCGGGTGGATTCTCTGAATTTCCATTTAATGAGAAATTTCAAGTTTTCTTTTTTATTTTGAATTAGAAAAAAAAGGAAATGTCTTTGAAATTTCCTGCAAAATGAAAAATAATAAATAATAATTCTGGAAAACAGTTTTGGAGAAATCTTCAAAATTTTATTTTGAAATGAAACATTCATGTTGAAATTTATTTTATTTTATGGTTTTTAATGTTCTTATTAATTGTATTATTTTACTTTACTTTATTTCATAGAATCATAGAATCGGAAGGGACCTCAGGAGATCATCTAGTCCAACCCCCTGCTCAGAGCAGGACTAACCTCAGCTAAATAATCCCAGCGAGGGTTTTGTCAAGATGCAGCTTAAAAACCTCTAAAGATGGAGATTCCACCACCTCCCTAGGTAATCCATTCCAGTGCTTCACCACCCTCCTAGTGAAAAACTTTTTCCTAATGTCCAACCTAGACCTCCCCCACTGCAACTTGAGACCATTGCTCCTTGTTCTGTCATCTACCACCACTGAGAACAGACTAGCTCCACCCTCCCTGGAACCCCCTTTCAGGTAGTTAAAGGCTGCTATCAAATCCCCCCTTGTTCTTCTCTTCTGTAGACTGAACAAGCCTAGTTCCTTCAGCATCTCCTCATAATTCTTGTGCTCCAGCCCCCTAGTCATTTTTGTTGCCCTAATTCATGCCATAATTCAACATAAAATAGCAGTCAAAACATTCCATTATTTTGTTTTATTTATAAAATCATTAAGAACCGCTGCTACTTATTATTAAGTTTGGCAGAATTCAATTTTTATTTTGATACATAATTTTAGTGATAATATCAATGCTTATTTTTAAGCATTTTTTAAAATTGATTGAAGTTTCTGTAGTGATGGGAAAGTGGGCAGTCAGACAATGGGGAAAGAGATACAATAATTATTTAATGACAGCAGACTTTGACACCCAAAATGTTCAAGATTGATAGCTGTTAAAACACCAATTGCCAAGATCATATGGAAAAATATACAAAGTAAATATCCTTAAATCAAACTCTAATAACTTCTCCTGTGACATTTGTATTACTTTGCTTAGCTATAAATTCCTGTTATTATCAATGGAAATATTTTCCATTGGTTTGTGGGTACAGTGACATTGATGTTTACCTCTATTTACCAATAAAAATCTAATCCTTCCACACCTACTTATTATTGACTGAAACACCTCTTATTCTGTAGATCAAAGTGATTTCAGTTCCCCTTGTGAGGAAACAGTCTGACATTTTGGCCAGGGAAATGAGATACATGCTCAGGGCTAGATTCAGAAAGGAATATGGGCTTTGCAACTTCAAACATGCCAACACACAGAAAAAATCACTGGGAAGCGATTATTCCCCTCTATTCTGCATTGGTGAGGCCACATCTGAAGTATTGTGTCCAATTTTGGGCCCCCCAGTACAGGAAGGAAATGGACAAATTGGAGAGAGTTAAGTGGAGGGCAAGAAAAATAATTAGGGGACTGGAGCACATGACTTATGAGGAAAGGCTGAAGGAACTGGGCTTTTTGAGTCTGCAGAAGAGAAGTGTGAGGGGGGATTTGATAGCAGCCTTCAACTACCTGAAGGGGAGGTCCATAGAGGATGGCGCTAGGCTGTTCTCAGTGTTGGCAGTAACAGAAGAAAGAGAAATGATCCCAAGTTGCAGTGTATAAGTTCTAGTTTAGATATTAGGAAAAGCCATTTTCCCTAGAAGGGTGGTGAAGCACTGGAGTGGGTTACCTGGGGAGGTGGTGGAATCTCCATCCTTAGAGGTTTTTAAGGTGAGCCTTGACAAAGCCCTGGCTGGAATGGTTTAGTTGAGGCTGGTCCTTTTTTGATCAGGGGATTGGACTAGATGACCTCTTGAGGTCCCTTCCATCCCCGATCTTCTATGGGTTTAATGATTCTAACAATAAAATCTTGTCACTTGATCCACTCTAGCAACAGGCATATTTTAACAGCACAATGGATTTTAGCAGATTATGTCCTTTCATTAGGCATCTGACGTGTCCTGCTTCATATGAATTATTACAACCGTACAGAAATGATGAATATGGGGTTTTATAGTGTACTGCTTTGGGGCCCTGACCTTCTTCCTCTACGTCAGCCAATAGCTACCTCTACCTGCAGCTTTGTAATAGCCAGGCCTTCCTCTGTTGCTCGTTGCTTCTCCACCTTAACCAACCTCTTCCCTGGGCCAAGGGCAGTAAGGGCCTGGCCCTTGAGCAAAGAGGTTATGGCAGTGGTTTGGGAAATCAGGGCATTGCTAGTTTGG
>NW_027133201.1:0-7003 GCF_026122565.2 Emydura macquarii macquarii
TACAAAAAGATTATTAAAATTAAATTTAAAAATAAAACAAAACCCAGTCCAAAATACTTTCTTGGTGCAAAGAATAAGCTGAGGATACTCTATAAAATTACTAACAAAATCATTAGAGAATATTCAGCTTTCAGGATGGTTTTTTTTTTTCTTATAATATGCATGACATTTCTTCTGTTACTGGGGAAGGTCAGAAAACATTAGATCCTTGTACTTTATATGTTCCCTTTAGTTCCATGGAAGAAGTGAACAGCAATAGTAAATAAATAATCCAAAATATTAAACTACGGTACCAAAAATATAATAATGTTTTAGAGCCGCTTATCTAACTACCTTCAGTGTGTGTGTCTCCCCAGAGGAGCAATTTTAGGAGAGGGAATATACTCTGCAGATAATGATGCATAAAAGTGTGCTACTTTGATAGCAAGAATCATGAACATCAGAATTCTCCATTAACAGGAAATAAAATGTTTAATTGCATGCCACAACACATTTTCTTCTTTCCAAAAGAAGGGGAACCAATAGATGGTCCATAAATGGAAGACTCTCCCACCTCAATACTTGTGCTTGAGTAAACAATAGCATAAAAACAGCCTCAAATAAATAAATTAACCAACTAATTAACTAAACAATATCTTAGGTGAAGTCAATGTACAGTATACTATCTTTCTTCCTTGTCCTCCTCTTCTGATTCTTTATCTGTTTTCCCACTGTGCAGTATTCAGATGCTTTCATGCACATTTAAACATTTAACATCCCAGAATATTATGACTCTTATAATTTACTTCTAAAATAAAACTTCAGCATCGTGATGTTTACCAAAGTAATTTTCTTTCTTCAACTTTGTGTTAGAGAAGTAAAGACTTGACAAATAAACCTATATATATTTCCCCACCCTCCCAAATTGCCTGTAAAAATCTGTCCTTTCCTGTCATCAGTTCATATCACAATCTTGTGCCAGAATTCTCTCCTATTCCAGTACAGAAATTCCCTTGCTGGGATTCTATATCAATGTACAACATACACATGATTTTTAAAACACACACATGCAGGCACACACACACAC
The DNA here is from genome assembly GCF_026122565.2 of Emydura macquarii macquarii. Lineage (NCBI taxonomy): Eukaryota > Metazoa > Chordata > Testudines > Chelidae > Emydura > Emydura macquarii. The sequence goes on from NW_027133201.1 coordinate 1,067, forward strand.
GTACACAAACACACACAATCTTCAGCACTTGAGATAAGAAAGTCCTCATGAAATGCATCACGTTTGTCCCTTTTTCACCAGATAACTCCCCAGGATCTCTGTTATTTGCTCCCAAATGATTTCCACTGGTTTCCACTTTTCTCTCCAGACTTTTGTTTTTTCAGCACAAAGGAAAATGTGTATTCAGTTTCCACATTGTTTCATTTTCATCTTCTGCTTTATTCTTTACCCAGTTCTGGGGTGAGAGTTGCCACCTTTGAGCACAGAGATTTCATATAATTAATCTGAGAGTGGAGCAGGAAAGCAATAATACTCACTTCACAGTTTTGTCCCAGGAAATTTGAACTGAGAGAAAACAGTAAGGCTGCAAAAGAAATGAGGTTAGCTTATGAGGGTGATACTCATGGCTTGGAGGAGGCAATATGGAGCCAGAGTTGCTTTTTGCCATTTTCAGCCAAAACCTATGCAAACCCCAATGATGGGACATCAATTACACACAGCAGTGGCAGCAAAAGCTCTCTCCCTCTTAGCATCCCCCTTGTGGGAGTTTGGCTCTATCCTCCTCCATTATCTGCGATTTCCTTTTTCTTTCCTATGTAAATCATTAGCCTCCTCCACTAGGAGGTTCCTTCACCCAATCACCGGCCTGCAGCAGGAAAACACAATTACCATTCCTCAGCACAGGGGTTCTTTCAGTTTGCCAGGACTCTGACTCATCCAGGTCAATTTTTATACCCCTAAATCTCTCAATATCACGTTGCCTTCCCATTATCCTGGAATAACAAACACCAGCGTAGCACTCAGTGCACTTCTTCTTTAAGTTACTTTCCCTTTGCTGCTTCCCACTTTTTTTTTTCCAGTAAAACTGTTTGAGTGTGTCAGTTGCTTCTGGAGTGGGACTCCATGTTCACCTACCTAGTGTCATGTTCCCTATAAAGGGTTCCATAAAAAATACACGCCCTTTGGTCCGTATTAAGCTGCTTCCTTTGTGCTCCCTCAGTGTTGGAGCAAGTTGGGGTTGCTTCATCCCTATAATAAGTTTAAAACAGCCCAAAGGCTATGGGATAGAGGCCTTAGAGGGCTGGACAGCCTATGGGTTAGCGCACACAGCTTCCAGCCCTTTGCCTCTCTGTCAGGGCAGTAGAGGTGCCTGTTCCTGATCTTAGGCCAGGAATCTTTGACTGTCTGTTATACTTATGAAATAAACAGCAGGATCTTATTCAGGGGATAAGGCAGTATGCCGCGTTAATTATGAACACAGAAAGAAAAACATTTTTAAAAAAAAGCAATTGCTTAAAACACACACACACACACACACACACACACACACACACACACACACACACACACACACAGAGTTCTGCAGGAGGGATATAATTACCAGTCCCTTGTTGCTCGAGCTGAAATCACTGGCCAAGTGATTCAGACACGAGGGTGGAGCAGGGCTTGGTCGGTCACGACACGATGCTCCGGGTATGCAGAACGAGCCCAAAGTTCAGGTTTCTTCTTCCCACTTTTATACTTTATCCATCCCCATTCGGGTCTATGGATTTCGTCATGTCAGATAGTCGTCTTGTTTGATGTACTCATCAATTACGTTTGATGCCGCAAGTGTGACAACTTTCCCATCATTCTTTCATTCCTGTTTCACACTTTATCTTGTTTTTGTTCTGGGGTGTTAAACTGGCCATCTGGGTTATAAAAGTTCTTTAAACAAAAGCTTCTTCTCTCCTCCTGTCCTTGAAGCAGCAATTATTTCTCGCTGTCTTATCTCACCATTCAAACTGCATTCACTCCTCATTCATACTTACTAAAAATCATTACTTTCTTATTTCATTACATTAGTACATTATCTTGTACTTACTTACTAACAATAAAATCCTTATACCTACATCAATTTTATTAATACCATTTTACTCAAAGAAAAGATAAGAAATCTTCTTTGCCCTCTCAATACCCCATGATTTACACATTAAACCACATTCCTGATACGCACTGGGCACTTCTCTTTACTTGTAGATGATCACAGTCAGGTTTCAGGATGTTCCCAAACATTTCTCCATAGATGTTTACAAGCAGGACTTCAATGTGTCATAAATGTTAAATCACAAAATGTTTAGGCAGGATGCACCCCCTCATATGTTCACAGGGAGTCAATTATCATAGTGGAGCCTGGGGTGTCATGAACAAACCATCATCCTTATTTGTAATGCTTATACCTGGTCTTGTTCTCTTTTCCAGTGTGAGGATTTAACCCTTAAGTTTCAAATATGCTCCCATGGTCCGGGCCTGCTTTGGTTCAGGCCTACATCACAGTGCTCACAATGCTGGGGCCTACATTTCCACCCACTTCTGGGCCTCGTCTCTTAAGGGGGAGTGCTAAGGGGAATTAGGCCCTCCCACTCCATCAGGTCCCAGACCTGGGCTCAGTGGGAAGCAACATCAGCAGGTCCTCCCTTCAGGAACTTCAGTATGTTTGCTTCCCTGTGCTACTTCCTACCTATGGGTCCCTTCAGTTGAGGCATGGCCCCTACAGTTCAATAATAAATAATAATAATAATAAATAATAAACATAATAATAATAAAAACGTGTCCAAAGGAGCAGGGAACTTGTTCGTTTCCAAAGGGGGTGGTGGCTAGAGAAGGCACTGCCTAGGGGCCGTACTCCCTCTGTGGTTCCCTCTCAGCCTCAGCCTCCTGTATGGCTTCTGGAGAAGGATTCCCCTCTCCTGCAGTCCAGCTATCACCCCTTGCCTGGGCTTCTGAGCTCCCTTTTAACCTGCTCCTCCAGTCGGAGTATGCTCAGCAGGCCTGGACGGACAGGGTAATCTGGGCCCAGTTTTGCATTTTAATACCTTTGGGCCCAGAGTGGGGTTTGCGTATACCCCATCGCAGGCTGATCTAAACAATGCTGACTGCAAGCAGTTGGTTCCAGGATCAGTGAGGTCTGTGAGGTGGAGTAGTTGGGAAGTCCCAGATGGCTGCTTAAACTAGATTTCTGCGGTAGGACAAAGCCATGGATCTAGCCACTAGAACAGTCCAGGGTCTAGTCTGAAGGTTACCCATGGTCCTAGATAAAACGTTTGTTCCAACTGGACCACTGTTTTTTATTATGAGTAGCTCATGACCATCCCTTTATAGATCTACAACATTCAGGGAGGAGATTTTAATCTGCCTTGATCTCCAAGGCAATGCCTCTATCTGATCCCTTTCAGTTGTGTTGTTCCCCTCATGTAAAAGTCATCAAGTCTAAACCAGGCCTACAATCTCAGCATTACCAGGAAATGAAGACATCCAGCATGAAAGGACTTCACCTTTCCCCATCATCACTCTTCACCAGTCTTGCAGAAGGATTGACTCCCATGTTCTTCATCCCTGATTACTTGCAGCCCCAACTATGAAATTCTTTCCCTTGCTCTCACCTTTATTTGCTGACCATAACACCATACTCATGGATTTCCTGATCCTAAATATCCCCACTGAAACATTACTTCATGCTTTAACCTACCTCTGCTTGTCTTTGAACGATTTACACAGCAGATGGTGTGTATTAACTGGGAGTTAACAAATATTTACCCATCTTCAAAGTACTCCTCTGATTGCTACTGGGCAATCTTCAGAGATTATATGAGGGCAAAGCCATTGTTTTTGCATCTAGTCACCACAAGACTTGTTCACTCGACCAGGTTGCCCACATCAGGGCCATTTCTGCAAAAGCCAGCCCCTTCCTCTAAAGTAATCATCCCGATCCATAAAAACAGGCCAAGATTAATTGAAACCTTGATCCTGTTGACCAAACTCCCTTCCTAACACACACTTCACAAAAATTCTGCAGCTTGGGCTAGAGAAGAAAGTCCAGTATTTTATTGCCCCATCCTAGTTATCCTGGGCTGTATTTATTAAATATATGCCACTTTAGATTCTCCTCTGAAATACCAACAGTAAATCTCCTTCTCAAAGCTGAAAATGCACGTGATTACATTAAATAGTCTTTTCCATATACGACCCTTCCAGAAATTTAAATCTGGCGAAAACAATCCCTTGGTTGGATTCATTTGACCAAATCCGTTCTCAGTTGTAGTGGAGCCTTGAAACCCTCCTCGTTTTTTATTGTGGTGAAATTGCTGTTTCAGTTAACTTGTAACTATACCTCTATAGAGTCCTTGCGGAGACAGAATATACACACTCTGCAGGTAGCAAACAAAATTTTGAAGAGTATGCAAATCATTTGGGTACTTAATTAAAGACACCTTAAAGGGGCCTGATTTCAGAGGGCATGTGCTAAGCACTTTCTGAAAATCAGAATCCTTTAGGGCATCTTAAGTTGAGCATGGTACATTATAGCACCCAAAAATCACCAGTCGCTTTCAAAAATTTTGGCAGGTGACCTCATTTAAAAAATCTGGCACAAAATGCTCTCTCCTTCAATGTCTTACCTACGGTTACCAGGATCTAATCCCCTCATCACCAGACATTGCCAGTGAGGGACACCAACCTGGCAAGATGTGAGGCCTGTAAATGGTGCTTCATTTCTATTTTCAAATCAATGCCCTGTTACTGGAGTGTAGCCCATCCATTATTAACAGGCCCTCTTCTACCTCCACTGAAGTTGTGCCATTGCCTTTAGTGGAAGTCGTATCTGGTCCTAAATATGGAAATTGTCATTGAATAGAGGTGGCAGCAGCTTGCTTCCAACTCCCACAGTGCTTTTTATGACGACTATGACGTCACTGTTTGCCCAGCACTTTACAGAAATAAAGTCACAGTTTCTATCCGAAGGAGTAAAAGGCCTCATCCTGTTTTTAATTAAGTCAATGGTGAAATGTTAATAGGTGTCAGTTAGATAAACACGAGATGGGAAGAAAGGAAAAGACAGGAAAGGGTGGACCAAGGACACAATGAGAGTATGATCATCACAAAGATTCACACTCCCCCACACTAAATACATAATTAGACACTTTACGGGTGGATCCACACCCAATAAGATGAGACTCAGTCTGAGGAAAGGGAGCAGGAACCAGTGTTCCAGAGTGAATGAGCTGAACAGAGATTACAAAGCAGCCACATATTCTGGATTTAGAGTGGTAAGTGACAAAAAATAAGAAGAGTTACTAGGATGCTGTATTTGATTGTTTCCATGGAGGGGCCAGGGGACAGTGAAATCCATTACTGCTAATCAAGAGATGGATATGAGACAGGGACAACAGGGTGACTCAGCCAACACGTGAGAAGCAAACAAAGGAGTTTGACAGCTTCCTGTGGAAGCTCTGAAAGCAAGAGGCTACAGTGTCTCAAGGCTGTATCCGAACAAGTAATGAGACTCCTTTGGAGAGATACTATAACATAACTGGGATTCAGGGGGGAGATGTATTCCCAGTTTGAAAGAAGACCAGAAAAGCTGTATCTGCATTAAGTGTAATCTGGATTCCTTTCCAGAGTAAAATATATAGGGGCACAAGTAGTACTGGTTGGGAATTTTTTTTATGAAACAGGTTTTCATCAGAAAACACCGATTTGTCAAACCCAGAGATTTTCATGGGAAAGGGTCACAGTCGACAAAACTTTCACCAGAAAGGTTTCTCGGGTCCAAAATAAAAGTTTGTGCCTTTGTCCATCTGACAAAGTTAGGGCATCACCAGAGACATGTTCCCTGCTCTAGGGGAAGGATTTCTGGTTTTCCACATCAGTGACTAAACCACTGTCTATAGAGTCAGTCTTGCTTATCCTCTAGCCCAGTGAATTATTTATACAAAGTGGAATAGCTCCAGCAGGAGATACTAAGAGAGATCCACCACCAATAGCCTAGTTATTGGAACACTTACCTGGGATGTGGGAGAATCTTGTTTAAGTCCCAGCTCTATCAGATTTGAAGCACCATGCAATTAGCTACTCTGGGTTGCATCTGTGTCTGTCTCTCTTTTTGTGAAAAATGTCAGA
>NW_027133202.1:0-68439 GCF_026122565.2 Emydura macquarii macquarii
TTACTGCTGCGTCTCTAGTACTGCCTGCAGTAAGTGCTAGATGTGCTGCAACAGCCTAGTCCTCTTTTCTTTGTACTGATGTAGCTCTTTCCTGGAACTGACAACATCTCTTCCTGTCTTCTTACAATCTCTTCTCCACTTCCTGTCATCTTCAATGCTTCTGATCACCCTTACTCATGCCTGTCAGCTCTCTGCCTTAGATACAGGTTTTGCTACTCTGATTGGTCATTCCCTGAATCCTTCTCATTAGCATACCTGTCCACCAATCAACTTTAAGTCTTCCCATATTGGTTTGTTCTTATGAACCAATCACAGCCACTAAATTTATCTGTCAATCAAACCAGACCTGGCAGAGAACCTGCCTCATGGTCTACTGACCCCTTCCTTCAGGTTTTGCAGAGACCTTTATCTCACCTCAGCCTGCCTGTTTGTTATTGGCCAAATTACACCAAGTCAGTCCACCAGTTTAGTTTTCTCTGGCTGGGATTCCCTGCAAGCGCCATCTTGTGATCCATGACTGTAACCACTGAAAACTGCCTTTATTATTGATTAACCCTTACAGCGATAAACAATTACAGGTTTATGTGCATCTTAACGTTGGGATTCACTGTCACCGCTCCAATTATTACTCATTGAAATAAGTTTAATTTTGATCTTTTCTTTGCTTCAGCTACTGGTGGCAGGGCCAAGTTCTCAGGGCTGTATTCCTTACACACAACAGAGCAGCTGCGAAATCTCTCATATCAGGGTAGGCCTGTGCCCAGGGTGTTCACATCTCCTTAGCCCCCCCCCCCGTCAAGCATCATCCTTGTACCAAGGTATAGCCATCGCCACTGCCACTTTTGGATAAATAACAAAAATGATGGGAACAGACTGATTGGATCAGGGGTCTCCCCCCTCTCAGGTGCGTGCCCCAACTACTGGACCACAGAGACATTCTCTCTCTCTCCGGCCCAGTGACTGTTCCACTGCAGATTAACACTTAGTCATTGGCCAGAGTGAGAATGACCCTGTAGTCCTGTGGTTAGGGAGCCCATCTGAGAGGTGGAAACCCCTGGGTCCAGCCCCCAGCTCCAGTCACTCTTTCATTATTTACCCCCAGTGGACCAGCTGCAACTGGAGAGACTGAAGAATCCCCCCGACAGACAGTTGCATAGCTGAGTGATTAGAGCTCCCCTTTTCAAATGTGTAACCCCTTTTCAAATCATCTCTGCCCCACTGGCAAAGAAGGGGACATTGACCCTGGGTTCCCCACATCCCAAGTAAGTGTGAGAGCCAATGGGCTAAAAGTTATACAATGGGGAGCAGCACCAAAAAAATCTCTGACCCCTCCCCCGTTTTGTGTGCAGTGCAGCAGGTACCTAGCCCATTCCCACAGGAAATATCTCCAGCGGTGGGTTCCCATTCGTGGATTGCTAAACAGAAGTAGGCCCCCAGCAACCCAGAGGTAGGAGCTTATCTTCATAAGAGGGACAGGGTCTAGGACACACCCTGTTGTTATCCTCTCTCGGTGACTAGTTTGGATGGTCCCCAGCTAGCACGCTGGCTCTTGTGGATTGCATTTTAGGGCACCCGCCTGTCTCTGTTCATCGTACAGGGACACTAGGTGCCTGCGTCAGGATTTGTGGATCACAGTGACGTTGTTGTGATTTTCTTGGCACCTAAAAATTAGCTGCAGGGACGCTCCGTGTTGCAAGGCTTAAGTCCCTTCATGGATCCCAGCCCGTGTCATTTCAATTAGATGCTCCCAGAAAACAAAGTCACAGCCCTGGCCAAGGGTGGCGTGTCTCCTTTCTCACCATTTACATTTCATTTAGAAACACTGATTAGAAAGGGTGTTTTTCTCAATGGGACAGCAAACACGAGGCCGTGATCTCATTGTACACACCTAGTGGAGATGAGTGAAGTGATGCTTTCATCTCAGTGTAGCTAATCGAGATTACCCTTAACCTCCCCCAAACACCCTCCAATCACAAATTCTTCTTGACCAGTTACTCTGAGGTGAAACCATCACTTGCCTTGTCTACACACAGATTGTACAATGAGAGAGAGACAGCTGCATCCCAGTGTAGACAAACACCCAGAGACCGTCTCTCAGCCGGTCCCATCCCATGAACACCCCCGTGGACACTACAGCAACTGCAGATAAGCAGAAAAAATGTGAACAACATATTTCATATCTCTTTAGCCACCTTTGAATAAATTCAATACCTCTGGAAACAAAGATCAGAGTCAGCACAATGTGTTCAGCCACCTCTCCACAGAGCACAGCTGAGCAATTCCTGATTGTAGTTGTGTTGGGGAAGAGGCGACATTCAATGCACTGTAAACTTGCTGGGGCAGATCTCAGCAGTGCTGTGGAACAATGAAACTTTACACCAGCAGAGGATCTGCCCAGAACTGTTTTCTCAGCGATAAATAAATAAAAGATTAGACCAGGGGACTTTAAATTTAGGATCCTTCCACCACAACATTTATGTTTTTTCAGTGCAAAAGCAAACATGAGGTCATGATCTCATTACACCACCCTACTGGAGATGAGGCAAGTGATGGTTTCACCTCAGTGTAGCTAATCGAGGTGACCCCGAACCTCCCCCAACATCCTCCAACCACAGAATTCTTCATAACCAGTTACACTGAGGTCAAACCATCACTTGCCTTGTCTACACACAGATTGTACAATGAGAGAGGGACACCTGCATCCCAGTGTAGACAAACCCCCAGAAACTGTCCCTTGGAGCCGATCCCACCCCATGAACACCTGCCTGGAACCCACGGCAATTGCTGACGGGCAGAAAACATGTAAACAACATATTTCATATCTCTTTAGCCACCTTTGAATAAATTCAGTGACTCTGGAAACAAAGAGGAGAATCAGCACCACGTATTCAGCCACTTCTCCACCGAGCACAGCTGAGGAATTCCTGATTTACATGGTCATAGACAGTACAAGAGACAGAGCACAGGCTGGATAGCAACAGATCACAGTAAAACCCGAGCTCTCATCATATGCACATGCTAGTATAGTCCCTGCTGGTGCTGGGGTGACACAACCAAGCAGAGAAGCAAATCCCACAGCTCTGCCTCCCAACGATTGCAGCTGGAACATTAAAAAAGAACAAACCAGAATTGTCTTTGATGCTTTATTTACCCTAAATACACAAATACCCAGCATGGGGAAAAGAAGCTGAGAAGCAGCTTCACTAACCACAACAATGAAAAGAGACTCTAAGATTTTGGGAACATTTTTTTTAATGACACTAAAAAGGCAACAAAGTCAAGGACAATTTATGAGTGACAGTCTCATCTTTTCCCTTTGCTTTCATACTGTTCATTTTTACTCACCATTTTTCTAGCCCTCATTTCCCATCCTGTTAATTTCTCTGTGTCTCTTCCACTCTCCTCCGGTCCCTGTCACAGATCATTGCCCCTCACGTTCTCCATTTTCTCCCTGAGTTTATCCCTTCCCCTCTCGCTGCCTCTGGCTGGTTCCCCTCTTTAGTGTTTTCCTCTCATTATTTTCATAGCTATTTTGCAACCTTTATCTAGGATTCTCTGGTTATTTTGTTTTTTGTTATCTTTTCCTCTTGTTTCATCTGTTTGCTCTGCTTCAACCCTTCCCTGGCCTCAGTGAATCTCTGTGTTGCCAACCCCAGAAGTTAAAAATCATGAAACAAAACCAAAAGATGAGAAATTGAACCTCTAAAACATGAAGTTTCAGAACAACACAGACTGTATTCTGGGTGATCCTGTGACTTTTGAACTCTCCCTGCCCATCTCCTGCGTGTGCGTGACAATTACTGTGGTGCTGATTTCTCCCCTCCACGTCAGGGACACAGTCTGAGCAGGGATCCCCACACCCAGAGCCAGGGGCGGATTCTCTCCCCAGGGACAGAGCCCGGTGGGAAAGTGAAGATCAGGGCCTGGTCACCAGCATCGAAAAATGTCACCTGCCCCCGGTCACAGTCCAGACACACCCGGATCCTGCTGGGGACCTGGCTCCAAGGCAGTGGGGTCAGAGGGGAGGTGAGAGCCTGGAACTGACCCCACCACCGCAGCACAGCCCAGATCCCCTCCTCAGGGTAATGGCTGATCCATCCCTTCCTCCTCACAGACTCTCTGGCCACCCCCACAGCCCAGTATAGCCCATCCCCCACCTCCACCTCCCAGCAATGTCTCCCCGAGGTGAATCCCTCACAGCCCAGCACACAATACGCAGTGTCAAATCTCTCAGGGTTGTTGGGCAGATCCTGCCATGTGTCTGCCCAGCTCACACTTTTCCCATCCGCAGATAGGACGAGCTGAGGATGAGCCGTGCCTGGATCCAGAGTCACATTCGCTGGGGAGAGAGAATCAGAGCGTTAGGGGCAGAGCTCAGCCCTGGGCGAGGCTGGGAACATTCCTCACGCTCCCCAGCTGCCCTGTTCTGGTAGGGTCAGTCCTGGATCCAGGGAGCTGCCCCTGTCCTGGGCACCTGCGGCTGTGCAGAGCTGTCACTGAACTTCCTGTAATGGGACCCACCTTCTTTGCTTCTTATTTATTTGCAGAGGCTTCAGCTCCCTGCTCCCCCTGCTGGGGCTGCTCCATTCCCAGTGTCCGAGCACAGCATAGAAGCTTCTAGTGAGGAGGGAGCAGAGGAGGCAGGTGCCAGCTTTAAACCCCAGAGGGAAGCTCCCCCCCAGAAATGCAGCCACTGAAGAGCAGAGAGCAGGAGGTGGCATTGGGTGGGGTAGCCCCATCCTTCAGCTCAAGAGAAGGGAGGAGCTGCCAGCATGAGAGGGGAACATCTCCCCAATCCAGGAAGCAGTGAGCAGCTCCAAAGGGAGAGCTCAGCCCTGCCGAGAGGATAGAGAGGATGTTGGAAAAGAGCGATGGGGAGACCCCCCCCTGCACTGGGGCAAAGCAGAGAGATGTCAGCCCTCAAGAGAGAGAGCTCTGTTCGGGGGCTGCTCAGTGCGAGTTTTTCTGTTCATCAGCTTGGGCATGAAGGCAGCACTGAGGTTTACGTCAGGATTGTTTGTGTGATGTCAGCTGGGGATCTCCTCACTGTTACTGTGTTATATTTGCGGTTGCATGTGTCCTAGTCGCTGCTGGTTTGGTTGGTAACTTTAGGAACAATCTCATGAAGATGTTTTCACTGGAATTTTCTCATAATTCAAAGACAATCTCCACCTGCAAACTCACCCTGTGTGAATGATGCTAGGTATTCCCCTCTTTTTGTGTCCAGCGCAGACAGCAGAGTGTCTGGAGGGGGAAAGGATAAAAGGGAGGAGATTTCAGGCTTTCATGTTGATAACAGCATTACCCCTCTCAACTCATGGAGCTGTGTTTTCATCATGACAGAGAAAGTGACAGAGAGGCCCAGAGACAGACTTAGGGATTTAATAGAAACTAATCTGAAACCTTCTGTTTCCTCTCTCATTCAGGCATCTCTCCCCAGTGGAATCAACATCCATGAAGCCTCACAACCATCCCAGGACAGACAATCTGTAAGTGAGATTTACTTTTCCCTCATCAGCCCCTCCCACACTTCAGACTGTATTTGGTTTGTCTCATTCACTTACTGCCTTTTGTCGTAACCTCGACTAGATCCTGCAAAGATTTTGGCACAAAAGTAACTTTACCCCCTTTGGTCCCTTGGACTCTAACGAGATGTTAGGAATTTGCAAAATCCTGGCTCTAATTGTACGGTTTGGTGCTCTTTGCTCAGCGTCTCTACAGAGAGCAGCACGATGGGGCCCACGTGCTCCAGAGGCAGAAATATGAATAATAATAAAATCATTTTATCAGTGTGGAATTAGAGGCAGGGGGAAGTTTGGCTCAATGGGCCAGATTCACCCTGTACTGGCAGAAAGGGGAAGAGGAGACAATTTGTGACTCTGCTGTTCAGTGGCTGCAGGGGCCGGTGCAGACCTTGGCGCAGGCTGAGGAAGTTCTGAAGCCAGCCAGAGTTGCGTCCCGTCTACAATGGTCCCCGTGTTTCTTGGCCAGCGTGCAGAGTGTCAGAGGCCCAGCTTTACACTCCCCACGTCCCTCTATCCCTCGTCCACCCCTCCCTCTTCCACCCTGCCCTTCCCAGCCCCCTCCATTCCCAGACCTCTCAGGAACACTCCTAGTGCCTGCAGCTGTTGTGGAGGAGGCACCAAAGGCTGCTGTGCTGGAGGGATTCCTCACGCTGTGGGAGGGGCTTTCTCCTTCCCCACAGCCCCTTTGGCCCAGACTAGCTGCCATACAGGACCAGAGCACAGTGATGGACAGGGTCCAGCATTAATGAATGACCTTTAATTTAGGGTGTAGATTTTGAGTGTTGACCTTTAGGCACCTGGGGGCTGGTTCTCAGAGGGGTTCCTCTTTTGCAAGTCCCATTGACTCCCCTTGCAGCTGTACGAAGCAGCTCTTGTTGGGAGAGAAAAACTCAGGTGCTCAAAATAAGGTGGTTTTGCTATATTTGGACCTTAATGTTATGACCTTTGGTCAGCCATGAATTGTTGTGAGACCCCTGGGCCCCTGCTACATTTGGTCCATTTGTCTGCTTTCCACTATTTATTATTATTATATTCCGTACTGAAAATTGATACAAGGGTCATTTCTTATACCTAAATTTGGACACATGGAGTTTGTGGGTTTAAGCTGACTAACTCCGCTTTGGCCTGGCTAGCCCTTTGCTTGACATAAGGGAAATATTGCCATAAGTGACCTTGTTATTAAGTGACATGTTCATAAGTTGCCATGTGGGACAAAGATATTTTGTTCACACAATGTACTTATAGACACAGATATCCCAAATGTACTGCCAAGGAGCAGTTAGCAAAGTCCAAAAACACCGATGTGGATCAAGGGCCAAAGTGACCTATACATAATCAGTGGTAATACACCAATCAGGAAAGAGAACAATAACGTGAAAATAGCTTGGACGGCAAAAGCCTTGCCCATTAAAAAGTTCATTCATGTGTAGTGTATGAGTGATGTAAGATGCTTTATATTCATAATAGTCAAAGATGTTTGGAAAAGAACGAATATATGTATAATGTGAATGTGTATAATATGGCAGACATTGTAAGGGGTTGTTGGAGCTTCAGAGGTGAAATCCACCGGGACCCACCTATTCCTCAGGAACTGGCCAGCATTTCTTTCTCTTTGAGATGGCTAGTAGCAAATATCCCCAGTGGCTGTTGATGGGACACTAGATGGGGAGGGCTCTGAGGTACAGAGAATTCTTTCCCACGTGTCTGGCTGTTGGGTCTTGCCAAAAAGCTCAGTGTCCAACTGATTCACTGTATCTGGGGTTGGGAAGGAATTTTCCCCTGGCTCAGATTGGCGGAAAACCTGGGGCTTTATTTGCTTTCCTCTTCTACATGGGACATGGGTCACTTGCAGATTTAAATGAGAGTAAATGGCAGATTCTCTGTAACTTGAAGTCTTTAAATCATGATTTGAGGACTTCAGTAACTCAGCCCGAGGTTAGGGGACTCTTACAGGAGAGGGTGGGTGAGGTTCCATGGCCTACAATGTGCAAGAGCTCAGCCTAGGTGATCATGATGGTCCCTCCTGCCCTTAAAGTGTATGAGTGATTTCTTACTTTAATAGTAACTGTGATTGCAAGGCATGCTTTTGGTACAAATCAAGGTTTAATTAATATAGCTGAGTGTCTTTAATCTCAGCTGTGTGACATTCTCACCCAACAATTAAATAGAAGCATAATCTAATTATGAAGCAATTGTCACAGAGCCCTTCTCTTCTTACAGTGTCAGAGGCTCATCCAAATTTCCCCTCCTAGATCCCTTCTCTGTACCTTTGAACTTTCTCACAGTCTCCATTAGACCAACAGTTTTCTGAGAGAAATCACGGAGTCCCTTTTCCAGTTCAGGAGAAATCGCCACTGGCTGCTGGAGCTTCCCCTTCTCACACCTGGACAGAAACAATTTCACATGGTTATATGTCATTTAGTGTCTCATAAGTTCCTGGTCGAGAGTTGCTGCTGTAATGGGCTGGAGTTACTATTCCTCTTTTTCTCCCAGCCTCAAAGCAGGTGCAACACAGGCCATGGAGGAGCAACCTTCCCCCAAAGGTCCCATTCATAGTCTTCAACTCTGGCCTGGGGAGACCAGCTCTGGGACAAAAGGGAATAATTGAGTATCTCCAATGCCAGAGCCATCCCCAGGGTACAACATATCAGGGTGACGGCCCTGGGCCTCGTGCTTTGGGGTCCCCCGCCAGTAGCATACCAACGGGGGGGCGGGAGGGAGCCATGCCCCTAGTCACCAGCATGGGCGACGGGGCACTGGATGGGCCCTCGGAGGAGGAGCTGCCCCCCACTGTTGCAGGAGGCCAGGGGCTACTGGGCTTTACTGGCAGCTGTGAGGATCCCAGCCTGTCGGAGGCTGAGAGCTCCTGCTGTGGGGGGAGAAAACTCCTGCTTTCCTCTCCACCCCCACACTGGGAGAAAGGAGGGACCCATGGGATACCGGCTGTGCAGGGGCCAGGCAGTGAAAGGCAGGGCTCCAGGACAGAGCCTGTCACACTCGCCTCCCCTCAGAATTAAGTTGATCAGACAGATTTGTACCTAAAATATGACCTTCCCCACACATTTTGTCATACAGCCCTGGGGACATGCTGCTCTCCCAGCATCTCCAAGCTCTTTCCCAGCATTGTGAAGTGTGAGGGGGAGTGAGAGAGAGCCACATACCTGCTCAAGGTGCTTCTGACATCCTAGAGGAGAGAGAGAGAGAGAAAAGAATTTCAATCCCATTTGACACTCACAGGGGATCCCAGGGAAGGGATTTGCAAATCTGGGCAGAGAGTCCCTGCCCTGGCCCCAGGGCCATGGATTCCTTGAGCTCATGGGGCTTTTCCATCTGTAATATCTATGTGCCTGTGACCCTTCAAAGAATAGTCATTCGCATGTCAGGAACGCACACACTGAGTTGCACGAGATCTCTGATGGCTGGCTTCCAGTGCTTATGATTCAGGAACCCTCCCTTCCCTGCGTGGGGATCTGAGTTGCTTCTAACTCAGTCTCACCTGCAGGAATTCACTCGCTGGCTTCTGACACTTCCCCTCCAACTCACTGATCAGTTTGTTGACACGGGAAATCTCCTCGGAGAGTTTAGTGACATTGTCATTCCGTATCTTCAGAATCTCCTTGTCCAGCTTCTCCAGCTGGGCCAGCAGGAGTCGCTCTCGTTCCTGCAGGAACTGCTGCAGTTGCTGAAATTCAGACATAATCTTCTGCCTCTTGGTTTCTGTCCATTTCTATAAAAAATAAGGAAAGGGCTGGTCAGGAACATGGATGGTGCCTGAAGGCCTTTAATATAGTCTTACAGGAGAGAGTCACTTTACACTCTCTAAGACACCTGTCTAGCAAGCAGGGCATGAGCAAGCAGGGCATGAGCAGTCAGGCCTACTGGTCAGAGCCAGGGTTGGAAGTCAGGAACTACAGCCAGGCTCAGGTCTGTAGTGAGAGACAGGATCTTACCAAGGGTTGGGACCAGAGTCAGGATCAGGAGTCATGCCAAAGGCTGAGCCAGAATCTGTGTCAGCAATCACACGGAGTCAGGACTGGAGTTGGAGTCAGTCAGCCATGGGAAGGGTCAGGCTGGCCTCCGAGTCAGATAGCAGTGCTGCAGGTCAAGCCTGAGTCAGGACCAACACCAAGGTCAAGGCTGAGTCAGGCTCCAGTCCAGCAGCAGATCAGGAGTTTGGACAATTCCTGAGACTTCTGGCGTCAGTCGTGCATCCGAACACCTGCTCCAATCAGGAGCTTCCTAGGCAGATCCTATGTTGGGCCAAAGTTCCGCTAGCCCCTCCCTTGCTGGTTCCCCAGAACTGTTGGGTTGCGGTGACCAGCTGGGACCTGTGGTCTGGGGTTTGAAACCTGCGATTCTTCACATCCTGACACTGGATAATACCTTGTGATTACAGCTTCCCATGTGGTCGCCATGTCTCCCAAAAGGCTGGCTCCATGGCTGACATGGTTCAGACACTGTGTTACCAATCGTCTCCGAGGGTGCGTCTACACAGCCCACAGCAGCGAGTCTCCAAGCCCAGGTCAAGAGACGCAGGCTCTCGGGGCTGGCGCTTGCGCACTAACACTGGCTGTGTAGACACGGGGCCTCGGGCTGGAGCTCGGGCTCTGAAGGAAGGGACGGGGTGGATGTCAGAGGCTGAGCACCCGCCCAAGCTGCAGCTTGAAAGCGATGCCTCCACAGTTATTTTTAGCGCTTTACTGTGAGAACCACTGGCCCAACTCTGCTGATCAGGGCCTGGAAGCTCACTGCTGCTGGCTGTGTAGACGTGCTCTGAGAATCCAGATCCAGAGCAGCAGGAAACAGGACTCAGCACAGCCAACCAACCGAACTTCCAACACCCTCCCCACACCCACACCGTCCCGTGATCATGGAGAAACACACACACGCCCACATTAACCAAGGCCACAGAGAAATCTACCAATAAACAAATTTCCCACCTCCATGGCCCAGCAGGTGAAAGCCCCTGGGCACCTACCAGACACTCCTGGCTTTTCTTCTCTCCAGTCACTCTAAATCCCAGCAGCTTTTCTCTCTCTTTCCTCAGAGTCTTCAAATGGGCCTGGATTTTGTCCTGAAAACCAGAAATGATTTGGTGGGTAATTTTGAGGGGTGACTGTCTGTTTGTAGGGGCTGTTTTGCCACCCAAAACACAAGATAACTGTCAGTCTTCCTGGATAGACTAGTCTGGTAAGGGAATATCTTCTGTCGGCCCAGCTTCTGTTGGTTAGAGATCCAAGCTTTCAAGCTGACCCAGAGTTGGTCTTTAGGTCTGGGGTACATACTCTTTCCTAGAGCTGACAAAGAACTCTGGGGAAGCTTGAAAGCTTGTGGCACACTGACAGAAACTGGGCACTAGAAGATATTACTTCACCTGCCTTCAGCCCTGAGCACGTGGCATTGCACTGCTTGGACAGAACTGATCTCAGGACTAGGCCAAACCCCATTAGATGGGTTGATGTGTGTAAAGAACAGCTGGGGTTTGCTCTAGGGCTGTCGTAAACCCTTTCCGTGGCAATGCCCTCTGAGTAGCTACCTCACAGTCCGTAGCAAAGATCCCAGAAGCAGTGGATTCTGGGAGATTTCCAAAGGCTGCATGGTGTGACCAATGGAACCACTATGGCTGGTCCTTGCCCAGATAAACAATGAACAGTTCAGACTGACGCTGGTCAGAACCTCCCAGGGGTTCCTTTTGCTGCAATTCAGTCTCATCCCAATGTTGTTTAGCATGGACCTGCACTGTCTGAAACCCTTTTGTGTGTAGACTCAAGGTGTTTGGGGTCCACACAGTGTTTAGCACAGTGATCTCCTCTAGTGGAGGCCGACACCTGACTTTAACCATTAATGGAGCAACCCAGGAATTCAGAATCCCAGTGGGAAACCTCATCTCCTTTTGGAGCCTGGGATCTTTATGTCGGCATCTTTTCCTCCTAATGGCCACACTTTAATACTGCTCATTGCTGCTGAATGAGGTAGCATAGCCTAGTGGTTAGGGCACTGGACTGGGCTTTAGAATACCAGGTTTTTATACCAAGCTCTGCCACTGACATGCTGAGTGACCTTGGACAAGTCACTTCCCCTCACTGTGGCTCTGGTTCTCCTCCCACCCTTTGTCTCTGTTGTCTAGTTAGACCCTTTGTCTAGTTAGGGCCCAGCACAATCACAGTCAGATCTCAGCTGGGGTCTGTAGGGGCTCCAAGAATGCAAATAAGACTAATAAACAGCGTGATAAAATTAGTAATGACAACCACAGATTGTAACACCCCCTTCTCCAGTCTGAATACAACACTCTCAGTTTGACTGGCCTGCCACTCTTCCGATTTAAACCTCACTGATGATTTAGCAGCTTACGGCCTGTAGAAAGTTCCCTAATGTCAGTTGTGGGAATTGTGTTTGAAAAGGATTCAGCTTCTAAGAGAAAACTTTTCCACCTCAGATATATTTAAAATCTTCATCTGTTGCCTTTCTTGGCAGGCTGAAGTATCATTAACTTGTATAACATCTTGTATGCAAGGAAGGCTACACACAGCTGAATGATGCAGTTACACCTGTGCTGGGCAACTTATGATGACATTAACCTGTAATTAAAATCCAAAGTTATTACCCATTACATTAGACAATAACTCTGTACCTTGTACTCCTGGGCAGCTTCCTGTATGGGAACCACCGTGTGAGTTCTGTGAGCCCGGGATCTGTCGCAAACCACACAGATGGGGCTTTGATCCTCTTCACAGAACAGTTTCAGAGCCTCCTGGTGTTCCACACACATCTTCTCCCCACTTGCTGCCTGGAAACTCAGCCTTTTGGCTCTTTCTACCATGTTCGCCAGCTGCCTGTTTGGCCTGAGGTGTCTCTGTTGCATAATTTCTCTGCACTGGGGGCAGGAGACATCTGTGTCCGATCCCTCCCAGGAGTGGCTGATGCAGGCTCGGCAAAAATTGTGCCCACACTCCAGAGTGACAGGTTCTCTGAAATAATCTAGACAGACGGGACAAGTTGCTTCCTCCTGGAGAATTTCCACAGGGTTCTCTGTAGCCATGGCTCCCGGGATGGGCAGTGTAACAGGGTTTCAGTTTCCTGAGTTCACAATATGCCCCACCTGCTGAAACAATTTTGTGTTTCCCTATTTCCTGGTTGGAACTGACTCACGCTTTTGCCTGTGGAGAAGGAGCCCATTGTTAATTTCAGCCCTGGAGGCTTTTGTGAAAAACGTACCACTAAGGCCTCCGTCCTGCCCCTTCTGCATGTGTGGAGGGTCAGTGCGGCTTCACAGGGACATCAGTGTGCACCTGTGATGCTGAGCCTGCTGGAGTAGGAGCTGTGTGTCTAAGGAGTGATGCTTAATTCACAACAGGCTAAAACCTTGGTTAAGGTGGAATTAATATTTCTATAGCCTGATTCTCATCTACACTCAGGCTGCTCTGGCTCAGTGAAAGGGGCGTTTCCGACCAGCAGTGCTACCAGCTCTTGTGATTTTATCTTGAGGTTCAGAATATTTGATTTATTATTTGGTTGCTGTGTTGTTGATTTGTTTGTTAAAGCCCCAGGTCCTTCATGCTTGTGATGAGGGGAGACTTTCATTTGCTAAAGAAAGGAAGTCTCTAGCCTTGTTGATTGCAGAGAAAATTTGAAAACATGACCCCAGTGCAAGGCTTAGAAACAAGAAAGCAAATATTAACCCAGAATGAATTATAATTAGTATTTTTAAATCCCATGTTTTTTAAAGCAATCTCATTCATAGAAATGATTTTTCTAGTCATTTATCCATTTACCTGTAAAGCATTTTTCTCTCTCTGTTCAGCATGGGTTGTAGTTATAGTAAATCCACATTTTTACAGTATTTATCTATGTACAGCAAAGACTTTCCCTTTGTGTATTTTGCAGACCAGACTGTGCTCTCAGCTGCATCAGTTTAAATCTGCAACAAGGAAACTAACCTCAATAGATTTGCTCTGTATTTACACCACAGTATCTGAGAGCAAAATACAGCCTTGTCAGTAAATCATCTCAAAGATGACAGAGAGTACGCTCTGACCTAGCGGCTACAATTCTGTATGTGAAACGAGCTCCTGGGTTTTCTATTCTTCACTCTGCTGTTGTTTTATGGTGAACCAGGTGCTTATTTAAGGCCTGTTTTACTAGCAATCATTTCCGTCACTTCACAATCTCTTCTGCACCTACTCTCATTTGAACTGTTTCTACCCGGAATTGTGCCTGTCAGCCCTCTCCCTTATATACAGACTTTGGCCTACTCTGATTGGTCATTCCCTCAATCCTTCTCATTAGCATGCTTGTCTACCAATCATCTTTAAGCCTTGCCAGATTGGTCATTCTTATGAATCAATCACAGCTGCCAAACTTATGTGTCTATCAAAGTCAGACCTGGTTGAGAACCTGCCTCATGCTCTCCTGACCCTCCCTTTTGGTTTTCAAGTGACCTTTAGCTCAACTCAGCCTGTCTGTGTTTGCTATTGGCCGAATAATGCCAAGTCCCCTAATTAAGTTTTCTCTGGCTGGGATTCCCTGCAACTGCCAGCTTGTGATCCCTGACTGTACCTGCTGAAAGCTACCTTTATTATTGATTAATCCTTATAGCGATAAACAATTACAGGTTTATGTGCATCTTAACCTGGAGATTCACAGTGACCGCTCCAATTTTTATGCATTTAAATACGTTTAATTTAAATCTCCTTTCAGCAGAGGCCTCTGCCCAGGGTGTTCACCTCTCCTTCTCCACCTGGCAAGTATCATCCTTGTATCGAGGAATAGTCACTGCTGCCTTTGGATAAATAATGAAAGTGATAGGAACAGACTGATCGGATCAGGGGTCTCCCCCCTCTCAGGTGCTTGCCCCAACCACTGGACTACAGAGACATTCTCTCTCTCTCTCTCTCTGGCCCAGTGACTGTTCCACTGCAGATTAACACTTAATTAGTCATTGGCCAGAGTGTGAATGACCCTTTAGTCCTGCAGTTAGGGAGCCCGTCTGAGAGGTGGGAACCCCTGGGTGCAGCCCCAGCTCCAGTCACTCTTTCATTATTTACCTCCAGTGGACCAGCTGAAACTGGAGAGACTGAAGAATCCCCCCCATAGATGACAGCATAGCACCCACCTAAATAATGAGTAACTCCTGTTCAAATCATCTCTCCCCCACTGGCAAAGAGGGGGGCATTGAACCTGGTCTCCTACATCCCAGGCAAGTGTGTGAATGACTGGGCTAAAAGTTATAAAGTGGGCAGCAGCACCAAAATAACCACCCCTACCCCGTCCCCCATTTTGTGGCTAGTGCAGCAGGTACCTAACTCATTCCCACAAGAAACATCTCAGGCGGGAAGTTCCCATTCGTGGATTGCTAAACAGAGGCAGATCCCCCCAGCAACCCAGACTTAGGTGCTTATCTTCAATAGAGGAGCGGGGTTTAGGACACACCCTGCTGTTAGCATCTCCCACTGACTGATTTCCATGGCTCCCCACGTGGCATGCTGGTGTGTGGATTGCATTTTAAGGCACCTGTCTGTCTCTGTTCATCGTACGGAGATATGAGGTGCCTACATCAGGCTTTGTAGATCGCAGTGCCGAATTTTCTAGGCACCTAAAAATTAGGTACTGTGACACTCAGTGTTACAATGCCTAAGGCCCTTCATTGATCCCACACCCCGTCATTTAAATCAGAAACTCCCAGCAGACAAAGTCACAGCCCTGCTGAGGGTGAGGTGTCTCCTTTTTCACTTTTTATATCCTATCGTTTAGCTCATGTCCACCCTAGGAGAAAGGGTGTTTTTTTCAATGCGATAGCAAACAGGAGGCCGTGATCTCATTATACAATTGCAGTGGAGATCAGGCAAGTGATACTAAGAAAGGTGACGGCTATTCCTCCTAACACACTCCAACCACAGAATTTTTCTTGATCAGTTACATTCAGTTGAAACCATCACTTGCCTTGTCTACACACAGAAAGAGACAGCTGCATTCCAGTGTAGACAAACGCCCAGAGATTGTCTCTTGGAGCAGGTCCCATCCCACAAACACCCCCATGGACAACACAGCAATTGTTGATGGGCAGAAGAAATGTGAACAACATATTTCATAAAAAACGAGAGTTCTGTATCACTTTAAAGACTAACAAATTTAATTTCAGTAGGCATAAGCTTTCGTGAGCCTCAGCTCACTTATTCAGATGCAGTTGGTAGAAATGATACAGCAAATAGGAAACATATAGAAAACTTATAGAAGGCAACATTTACATATCCAAGGGCATAGATAACAATGGGGTGGGTGGATAGAAGCCAAGTACTTGAGGTTTAACCATTGAGTAGGAGTTGAGAATAGGTGATCAGAGCAAATTTACTTCTTCTAAATGAGAGAGCCATTCCAATCCCTGTTTAAACCCAGTTTGAATGTGATCGGAAATCACAATAATAAATTCAATAAATAAAGTCAATAAATAAAGCTTATTCCTACTGAAATTAAATTTGTTAGTCTTTAAAGTGCTACAGAACTCTCTTTGTTTTTGCTGTATACAGACTAACACGGCTACTGCTCTGGAAGATATTTCATATTTCTTTAGCTACCTTTGAATAAATTCAATGTCTCTGGGAACAAACAGGAGAGTCAGCCACCTCTCCACAGAGCACAGCTGAGGAATTCCTGATTTACATGGCTATAGACAGCACAAGAGACAGAGCACAGGCTGGATAGCAACATATCACAGTAAAACTCGAGCTTTCATCATAGGCACATGCCAGTATAGTCCCCCCTCTAAACTGGATGCGACACAAGCAACAAGACAAGCAAATCCCACAGCTCTGCCTCTCAACAATTGCAGCCGGAAAATTAAAAAAGAACAAACCAGAACTGGTTTTGATGCTTTATTTACCCTAAATACACAAACACCCAGCATGGGGAAAAGTTGCTGAGAAGCAGCTTCACTAAACACAGCAATGAAAAGAGACTCGCAGATTTTGGGAACATTTTTTTTTAATGACACTAAAATAGCAACAAAGACAAAGGCAATTTATGAGTGACAGTCGCATCTTCAGGATGTTTTATAAATCTCTCTGTCCCTTTTCTTCTCCCTTTTTTTTCATACTGTTCATTTTTATTCACCCTTTTTCTAGCCCCCATTTTCCATCCTGTTAATTTCTCTGTGTCTCTTCCACTCTCCTCCGGTCCCTGTCACAGATCATTGCCCCTCACGTTATCCATTCTCTGCCTGAGTTTATCCCTTCCCCTCTCGCTGCCTCTGGCTGGTTCCCCTTTTCAGAGTGTTTTCCTCTCATTATTTTCATAGCTATTTTACATCCTTTCTCCAGTATTCTCTGGTTATTTGGTTTTACTTTATCTTTTCCTCTTGTTTCCTCTATTTGCTCTGGTTCAACCCACCCTGGCCCCAGAGACCTAGCAGCCTTGCCAACCCCAGAAGTTAAAAATCATGAGTCAGAACCGAAAGTCAGGAAATTGAACCTGCAAAACGTGAGGTTTCAAACCAACACAGACTGTATCTGGGTGATCCTGTGATTTGTGAACTCTCCCTGCCCATCCCCTGCGTGTGTGTGACAATTACTGTGGTGCCAGCCCTGCAGCGACAGAGGAAGGTGACTGTGGCCCTGCGGCAGGAGCTCTGGCTGGGAGCCCCAGTGAGATCTAACCCCACAGATTGTACAAACCCTCCCTGCCGCTGCGGAGCTTCCAGCTTCTCCCAACCCCCAAACCTCATTAATTAATGCTGGGTCCGGCCACCCCCACGTCTGCCTGTCCCCAGCCCGGCTGTTAATTCTGCCCCTGCCCAGCCCCACATCTGCCCCTCAGGGCCCCTCTGCTCCCCCTGCAGCTCCAGGGGTTCTTCACCCTCCTCCCCCTCCCACCACTGGCCGGCGGGAAAGTGAAGATCGGGGCCTGGTCACCAGCATCGAAAAATGTCACCTGCCCCTAGTCACAGTCCAGACACACCCGGATCCTGCTGGGGACCCGGCGCAGGGGCAGGAGGGTCTCAGGGGAGGTGAGAGCCCGGAACTGATCCCCGCACTGACCCACAGCCCAGATCCCCCCCTCAGGGCTAGGGCAGATCCATCCCTTCCTCACCACAGACTCTCTGGCCACCCCCACAGCCCAGTATTGCCCATCCCCCACCTCCACCTCCACCTCCCAGTAATGTCTCCCCGAGGTGAATCCCTCACAGCCCAGCACACAGGACACAGTGTCAAATCTCTCAGGGTTGTCGGGCAGATCCTGCCGTGTGCGTGCCCATCTCACACTTTTCCCATCCTCAGACAGGACGAGGTGGGAATGAACCGTGTCTGGATCCAGAGTCACATTTGCTGCAGGGAGAGAGAATCAGAGCATTAGGGGCCGAGCTCAGCCCTGGGGGAGGGTTTGATGGTGTCAGTGACAGAATCTGCCCCAGCTGGAGACTGAATCAGGAAATCTCCTTTCTCTGGGATTTATCCAGCTCTGAATGGGGAGCAGCTGTGAGATCTCACCAACATGTACAATAGAGTCACTCCCTACACAAATGACCGAAGAAGAAATTTTGCTGAGCCGACCCTAAGACTCATACTGTTTCACCTCCACTTCTCCCCATGAAGGGGACTAGAGACCTCGGAATCACAGGGAAGCCCCAGAGATTTCCACTCACATCATTCACAATCACAATGATCTTTTCCCTGATGTGTCCTCCCTCCCTTAATTTTAAAACCTTTGAGCTTGGATGTCTTGTTGATGCCAGTATGATGCCTGCTCCATCCTACCACGTATCTGAGATTTATAGAGAGTGACAAGATACTATATAACCCTAATTAAAATTCTGCAGCTAGTCATCAGAGCCAGCCAAAGAGAATTATCACTCCAGATTTCATTTTTAAAATTGGGATTTTGATTTACAAGCAAGGAACTTCTACAAGAGAAGGAAGTTAGTGTTGGAGGGAGGAGAAAGAGGGTTTGGAAATGAATTCATGGAGGAAAAGATGGTTAAAAAGAGCAGAAAGTTGGGATTTGATGGAGTGAGTTAAAAGGGGAGAAGAGAAAAGAAGCAGACGTTGAATACTGATTAGAGTTACTCCTTGGTTTGAATTCTTCAGTCTGCTCACTCTTATTCCACTAACGGACACTAGGGCTGAGACCCTAAGAAACAATAACTCTCAGTCACTCAGAGCAGGGATTCTTTCCAGAATTATGGGAGCAACGTGTAATGAGGGTGTATTGTGGTGATCCATTCCTCTCTCTCCTTTGAATCTCAAGGCCCTCTCTTCTCTGAACAGGGAAAATATCATATTACACTTTTCTCTTTATTTTTTGTACAGTGAAAGGTGCAGGATCTCCCATTGATTAAATATGAGTTGTCATTACCTGCATCACCAAGGGATCTTCTCCACTCTGAAAGCAAACATATAGATAAGGATGAGAATAAAGCAGTATCAAAAGCAGTGACAAATGCAGTATTAATAGGATTCAATATCACAGAAAAGACTGCATTAGAGAGAAACAAAACAAAAAATGCCCTTACCCAGTTCTGTGTGAAGTTTATCTAAATACATAAACAGAAAGGGTAGGTTCATGGCTGAATCTCTTTTTAATTGTTCGCATTTCAAGCTCTTATACAACATAGCATGTTTACTCTAGGAAACAGCAGAGATTGGCTGATTTACAACAAATAACTTGGCTCACACTTTTGCGTATCTTGGCACAGAACACAATTAGATTGCAACTTACAAAACAAATTGTATAACCTATTTGCTACTCAACCAGTCCTGCCGCGTCACTATCTCAAACACATCACAACATCTTCCGCGACCTTCACTACAATCCACCCCTTGAGGAGTTGGGTATGGTCTGGCCATAGGTAATACACTGCAAATACAAAACACTTCTATAAACCCTTTTCAACTTATAACAAACATGTATATTACAAATACTAACTAACACAGTCACACCTAACATCAAAACAATGGGGTGGGACATCAAATTTAAAAATTTGCTGACTCCCGAGGACCAATTGGTGTACATATCTTACCATAATCGGGTTGTCTCACATTTGGTGTGGTTGGGGTTCTCCCCACCCATGGGGGCTTCCCCTATACATTTAACAATGGTCACATTAACAACCGGGATAATTATCCAGAATACATTTCTGTGCCCCACCATCCATCACAGCCCCGGCATCCGCAATGCTGTCCAGTTGCAGTGCAGACAGGTTTATCGCGAGGGCGCCCGCTTTCCCCTTCGTCCGGTTGACACATGGGTATGATGAGGTTGAGATGCTGAGCGTGGGTGTATCAGTCGCGCATATCGCGAATATGGTGGACTCTGCTACACAGCTTTCCCATTGTTGCCATGCATGGGCTCCCCCCCCAGATCAGACTCGCAAGGATAATCTGGTGGCAGGGAAATGAGGCAGATTAGCAGTTCGATGAACATCTGCTCCACAATAGTAATGATGAGGGGACAGCCGCGCTCAGCGGCGGTACATGCTTATTCAGGTTCCGGTAATCCACTGGTGTTCTCCAGGACCCATCAGGCTTGTGCACGGGCCCTTACGGGCAGCTCACGCTGCAGCTGCGGCAATTTCTTTACATCCACGGGGTGGGACCAGGCCATCCCCACGTCTCCCAACTGATCCATCTGCCCCAGCAACACCGCTATATCCCACACGTTCTGCCCTTGTACTGCTCCCAATAATGATAAAAGCGGTCCCTTCATGTGGAGTGGGGCATGCTTTATAAGGCGGGACTGCATCCCAGGGGTAAACTGTTCCTGATCCAGCCCCTGGAAGTTGTTACCGTAGGCCGCTGCCAGCATGCCCCCCCTCCTGTAACTGGGCCATTGCCTCGGGAATGGTTTTCCAGGGCTTACTGGTGTCTTCCACCTTCATCTGCACCACTGGCCTGACCAATACCTCCTCCCCGAGGTTTCCCTGCTTCTCCTTGGAATCCTCCACCCATTCCTCCTCCGAGGAATCATCTCGCAAGCCCCCGTCCCAGTTGGTTGGATCCCAATCCTGTGAGCGAACTATGGCTCGGACTTTTAATGGCAAGACCCGCCCTCGCCCATGCCTTTTGCGACGTACATTCGCCATCCGAACTGCCAAAGTGGTGCACTTAGCTTCTCAGTCATCGGCACGGGTGGTAGACGCCTCTACTACTTCCTGCGCCACTAGCTGGGCTTCCCTTGCGGTGTCCAGGTCATCCCGGAGCGCCTGTACCCCCTTCTCCATTTCTCGGAGTTGGTCCTCTAGGGAGTGGAGCGCGGCCAGTAGGAGCCACCCCAGCTCCCCCGCTGCCTTCTGCTCTGCCCTCCCTCCTTTTTCCAGCCGGAGCTCATCCATTGCCTTCGCCAGGGCTACTAGCGTGATGGCTCCCGCATTCTTGAGCTCTGGCCATGCGGTCGGCACAGCCCACTGACCCACCTTTTCAGCCACGGGTGACCACGTACCAGTACTGAGCCACCCGGGGATGTGGCTGACACCCGCTTCGTCTTTCGCCTTTGTCCCGAACAGGAGCATGCTTCCTTTCCAGGTACCCTGCTCGCTGCGTCAGTTGTTGCGCAGGGCACTTATGCCTGCTGGTTCTGGTCTCAGGAGGGCTGGGAACTTTCATTTACAAACAAAACTAAGCCGAGGGTCTCAGCTGATCGCAGGGTTCCAGGAAGTGGGACTTTAACATAAACACCAGCTATCAGGACACCCACGATGAAGCCATTGGAGCTGGCAACACTCCCCTGTCCCCACCGCCATCAAATAGTGGGACTGAATGAAGCTCACTACAAGGCACTCTAACCAATTCAACAAAGAATCGACACAGGGATTTGCACGGGTTTAACTCAGCGCTGGTCTGTGCTGCAAAATCACTTCAGTGTAACACACCCCAGAGCGACACAGCTACACCGACCTAAGTGCAGGTGTAGGCAGCGCTATGGCTGCAGGAGAGCTTCTCCCACCGACACAGCTCCACCTCGGCGAGAGGCAGTAGCTATTAAGCCAACAGGACAGCGCTCTGCCATCGGCTTAGAGCGACTTCACCGGAGTGCTACAGTGACGCAGCTGCACCGGTGCAGCTGTGCCACTGAAATGTGAAGTGTGGACCTGTCCTAAATCAGTTTAAAAAATGCACCTTTAGTTAGGCCTGGTCTGTGTGAAGTTTTTATCCTGGTGTAACTATTTCAGGGGTGATTTTTCTACTGAAAAAGATAGATCAGTGCAACCCTGCACAGACACAGTTCTCTTGTTATAGAGCCCCTCATACTGGTATCTCTCATTTCCTTTCCCTATGGGAATAGCTATACCTGTACAAGTGACCTTTATAGGGAGGGCTTTTCTACATGGGAAAGTTTCATCAGCTCTACTGGAATAATTACACCAGTGTAGTTAAATGGCTTTTGTTACACGGGTATAACTCCTCATGTAGACACTCACTGTAGAATAAAAGCATCGACCAGGGGAATGGTACCAGTGTAACTATAGTGGTTTCAATTCTCACCTTACCTTATACTGCTGTAACTTTCCCACCTGGACAAGCCCCGTTATAACTGCACCCACAGCAGCAGTTGTACTGTTGTAACTACACTAGTAGAGTTAAAGCAGTACAATGTGTGTGTGGACAAGGCTGTGCAGTGACTAGAGAGCTAGTGAATTACACTGGACAGAAAAGAGGAAGAAGGGTTTAGAGTCAGAATTTTCAAACACTTATTTAACATCAGCAGCTAATGAACATTCTGAGTAAATAAAACGTCTGTAAAAGATTCACCATCTCCAGCCCTTTAATGGAGTTTAGCTCAAAGTAAAACTTCCTGGAGCCTTCCCAAGAGTTCTCCAACAAAGCCAGTGAAGATGCGACCTGCCATTCCTACATTGTAAGACCAGCAGAAAGAACACTCCCCCAACCACTAAGCAGGAAAAAAAGGCCCAGTTCAATTTTTAAAAAACCCTTTAAAATTCCTTTGGTGTTTCTGTTGCACACTCAGGCTTGGCAACATGAGCCAAAAATAACGTCAGGAAAGTGTCCCAGACGTGCTGTCCTGCTCAGTGTCTGACCCATTATTTCTCCATCATATCTTGTTTGATTTGCACCAAACGTTCCAGAAACGTTCTATCCATGACCCTGCACATGAAATTACTAGTGGAAAAGTTTGATGTTGGGCCAATGAGAGACACAGGAAAAAGTCAGACAGGCACAGAGAATCTGGCTTCACCCTTGACTATGCAGAGCTCTGCGCTCGGCACAGGGGACAGGGGATCTCTGTACCCCATTCAGGCTCCCTTTGTTCACAGCACTTGGTGATGCAGGCTCGGCAGAAGTTGTGCCCACAGTCTATGGTCACCGGCTCTGTCAGATACTCCAGGCAGATGGAGCAAGCACTTCTTCTGGCGTTTTCTGTTTCGGAGCCGCTAAGGCCATGGCAGCAGGACTGAGTGTCTGCGATTCTGGTCTCTTCCCTTTGCTCAGGCTCTGTGTGGCTGGTGCTGACAGTGGCAGGTGTCTCCTGCACATCAGCTATTTATTCTCACTCACAGGGGAAGTGAAGGAGGAGGAGGTGCCCCAGGAGCAGGAGGAGGAGAGAAGAGAGAGTGGGAAATGAATGGTAGACAGGGAGAAGTGGAAAACCAGAGATAGAACAGAGGAGAAGAAGGGCTGGGACTGGGAGGGCAAACAGACTGAGTTATCAGCCTCTAAGGGCTGGTCTACACTAGGAAATTAGGTCGATATAACTACATCACTCAGGGGTGTGAAAAATCCAAAGCCCTGAGAGACACAGCTAAACCAACCTAACCCCGGTGCAGACAGCGCTAGGTGGATGGAGAATTCCCCCATTGACAGAGCCACTGCCTCTCGGGGAGGTGGATTTACTGCACTGATGGGAGAACCCTTCCCATGGCTGTAGGTAGCGTCTTCACTGTAGTGCTCCAGTGGCACAGCTCTGCCGCTGCAGTGTTTGCAGTGTAGACAAATCAGGATTTGTTACGCTCTGTGGGGCTTGTTAGAGGCTTGCTGCTAAAAATCACCAGACTTTCCACCTGTCTTGGACAAGCTCCTCAGCATTTCTGTATATCCCACCTCCCCCAGTCCAGCTGGGACCAGACAGAATGGATGGGCGGCTTCCTCCTCATTACACTTTGGCCTAGTGGAAGGTGCACTGTGCTTGTAATCAGGAGACCTTAAATTCTGCACTCCTCTCTACTACTGACGGGTGCCAGTTATTCTGTGCCTTGCACAATTCTCATGTGGCAGCGTAAAGTGTCACAGGGGAGAAGGAAGGAAGGAGCTCACCTCGCCAAGAAACACACTTTAGAAAGAGTGTGACTCCCTCAGGCCAGGTGTGGGCCAGCCGGATTCACTCCCTGACAGAGCAGGGAAGGGAGCTCTGCCTACTAGGAATTCTTAAGCAAAACTGCAGGAGGTGAGAGGAGTCTGGGCTCTGAAAACCAGAGGCAGCAGCAGGAGCTGTGCTGCTCAAGGAGTGCCAGGGGAACCCGCACCTTGAAAAGAAGGTGCTGGGTTTGGCCCCAGGCTGGGGCTTGTCTCCTGCCAGAGATTTTGGTCTTCCCAGAAAGGCAAAAGACTTTGATCACACGTGGGGCAGACAGAGTATGGGAAACTTATGGGGAAACGGGGCTGGAAACAACTGAATATAAAAGCTGGTGACTTAAATACCAAAGTGTCCTTTGAAAGAATTGCTGTGTCTCTGGGTTCCTTTTTCCCACCATTTCTGTGGCCATCAGGTGGTCCTGGCCCACCAGGGAGAGCCTGGCAACACCTCCTGATTGAGTAAGACCTTACACCCCACTGAGAAGTTACACAAGCGGAGCAAAGGAACCCGGCTCTAACAGGGCAGATCCAAGTCTTAGCAGACACCAAGCCAGGCTGCCTTTCAAAAAGAACTTGCCAAATCTTTGTGCTTGACTATGATGTCTGTAATATGGGGCTACCCATGCATATGTAACCTACTGTTTCTAGTGGTGACTGTGTTGAGGATAACAGCCTACTGCTGCTGCCAGGTGTTGTAGGTAGTTCTTTATTTCAAGTGGGAAAGGGCTGTGTTGCAATGATGTAAGATCAAGGTTCAAACCTTGGTGCTAAAATCTGGTATATTACAATTCCAAAAAAAAAAAAAAAAAAAAGTTTATTTTTTAAAATCTAGAAAATTACTTACCAAAAACTCCACTAAGGAACATTATTTACAAGGATTATTGTGATACTGGGGCACATTGAGCATCTGCAACATTCCTGCTGCCTGCTGTCAGGTCATCATAGCAGTGCACCAGCACCACTCTAGTTAAAGTTGCATCATAACATCTGATTTCAGGTTGACTTTTCTAAGACCTCTCAATGTGACATGGTTAGTCACATCTCTTTGAAATTTGGTGTGCATCATGAGGGTGCAGGGTAGGGTTAGTGACCTAAACTTGGAGTCATTACAGCCAGGGGTTCCAAAGATATAAGCCCTGGGGGTGGGGGAAAGCCATTTTAAGAAAAAGTTTTTACATGGACTTTTTTGCAGAGAGTTTGAAATCAAACTACAGATGTCAGGTGGGTCAAAATGGTCTCAATCTGTCAAATTTCACCCACAATAGTGCCTGGCACCCACAAGAACTTTGGGAAGGGGCCCAAATTGTTATTTACCAAATTGATATTTAAGAAAATGTAGAATTTTTTATGATATGAATGTGCAAATACAGAAATACGGCTAATGGGTTTCCATTCCCGCCATTGTATGTGCTGTAACATCAACCCTTGAAAGTGCTCTAAACCCGGACGGTTACTTGAAATGCTTTGATATTTGATACCCTCATGGGAGCAAGGGGTAGCATTAGTGATCCCAATTTGGGGTCTTTCGATCAAGGAGATCCTGAATTACAGGCCCCTCAAAAACAATTTATTCCTCCTGCCTTGTACTGGTCAACTGACACACGTGTGTGTGTGTGTGTGCGTGTCACCAGGCCACGTGTGCTGCTGTGTATAGTCAGTAAAAGGGTCACCTGGTCTCACTGCGCCCCTGTGATTCCTTCAGGCTGTAACTTGAGTGAAAGCGCAAAAGATGCAAAACCCTCAGTTTCTGGGCTCTGAGCCAACCGGCTGGATTCATACAAACCACGTGAGTTCCCCTCGCACCATCCCCAGCTCCTTCCAGAACAGGGAAGGGAGGAAATGCTGCAGCATCACTGCCACTTGGACAAACGCCCTGAGCCAGAGACCTCCTTGCAAACGTCCCTCGGCCCAGCAGCCTTTAGCCCTCCTGCCTCTCCTCAGTGCCCCCTTCTACTGCCCCCCCCACCTGTGCCCCCCCCCCAGCATCTCTGCCACTGCCCCCCCCCAGCACCCCGCCCCAGCAGGCTTTGTGGTGCTTTTTGCTATTGGCTCAGCCGCTCCGCCGCCGCCCCCAGAGCTGCTGCGCCCCTTGTCAATGCTCAGGCCGCCGGCTGCCGGGCCAGTGACACTGGCCCGCCCCGCTCCTGGCAGGGGCCGACTCAGTGCGGGGCGGCTTCAGCTGCTAGCAAGGAGGCCGGGCCAGGGTAACACAACAACAACAACAACGCCGTCGGGAGAGTTTAGTTCAGTGTGTGTGTGTGTGTGTGTGTGTGTGCGCGCGCGGTCCAGGAGCTGGGATGCTGCAGCTCCCCCGACCAGGCAGAGCCGGGGCGGGAGCAGGGCGCATGGGACCGGCATGGGAGTGAGCGGCAAACCCCTGGGGAAGGCAGCCCCCGCCCCGCCTGGGGAGAACGTCCCTGCCCAGAGGACAGGGCCCGCCCCGGGGCCCAGCCCTGGGACCTGGGCGCCGTGTTTCTGGGGAAGCAGCACTTGTCCTGCTCCACAGTCTCCGCGGCGACACTGAAACGCTGCTTTGTTTAGCGGCGCAGTGATCACCGCGGGCGGGTTAGTTTTCTTCTTGTGATGATGATGTGAGGCGGGGGAGGGGTTTGTGTTTCTTTGTGTTTCTTTTCCCCCGCCCCCGGCATCACCTTTGTGGTAAATCACTAACCTGAAGTTCAAGAATCGAGGGGGTGAAAGACAAGAAGAGAAAAACCTTGGTCCAGTGAATCCTTCCCAGCCCCACCTGCGTCTGCAGGGCCAATGTTCTTCCAGAGCAGGGGGTGCTTCACCCATCTCCCCCAGAGCTCTGCAGTTGGGGGATGCTGTGAATCTGCATCCTGGAGCCCTAGTCGGGCTCCCTTCCTGGCCAATGCTGGCCTCTCTGGGGCAACGCTGGCCCTGGCGGCTGTCCCAGTCTAGGGAAAGTCACAGGCACAGTCTGTTTCCTGGGAGGACGTTACACCACGGCACAGCCTGGCAGGGGTCGCACGCCTGGGTGCAGCATGAGCCCTGAGTGACTCTAAGGGCTGGAAGAACCAGAAAGTTGGGTCAGCCCAGCTACATCGCTCAGGATGTGGATTTAGCTGACCTAAGCCCTAGGCCTGGTCTGCACGGCCGGCAGCCGTTGACGGGAGATACACAAGCACGTACTGTAGCTTGCATATCTCCCCTCGACTTGCTTATGTTCCCTTACCGCAGCATTTCCACGGTGCTGCGTCGATGGGAGACGCCCTCCAGTCAACGCAGCCTTACACTATTCCAGGGGGTGGATTTATTGTCAACCAGAAAGCACTTCCGGGATGGACTGAGCCGGTCTCCACTGTGTGTAATATACCGTGTGTAAGCCAGGTGTGCAAGCCACTGACAGTCCCTGGGCTGGACTCCCAATTATTCTGCTTGCTGCTTTTAGCCATGCTCAGGCCTCTGCAGGAACTTAGCATAACTAGGCAAACCGGGAGGGGGTGGGAGGTGAGACAGTGAACACGTGAAGTGGACTTGACCCTGCGTTCTCTCACTCTGAATATGCTGGGGCAGATATCTGGGAAAAACAGGATGTCTGGATATATTTTAGGACTGCATCTATGGGGAAATTATTGCTAGACTTATAGCTTAAGGCTGCTAGTTTAAAAAATATTTTCTTTTAGTGAAATGTCTGTAACTCCTGAGGGGTAGCCGGGTTAGTCTGTGTACAGCAAAAACAATGAGAGTCCTGTAGCACCTTAAAGTCTAACAAATTTCTGTGGGCATAAGCTTTCGTGGGCTGCAACCCACTTCATCAGGTGCAGGAAGTGGAAATCACAGATAAGAGGTATATATAAATACATCCAAGGGTAAGAAACATAACAATGGGGAGGGCAAGTGCTGACAAAGTCAGTTCAGTTAGGGTAGCTGAGGCTTATTCACAACCATTGACTGGAAGGTGAGTTTGTGTGAACAGTGACAATTACTTCTTGTAATGAGAGAACCATTCCAAGTCCCTGTTCAGACCCAGTCTGATTGTGTCAAGTTTGCAGATCAGTTCCAGCTCTGCAGTTTCTCGCTGAAGTCTGTTTTTGACGTTTTTTTTGTTGAAGAATGGCAACTTTCAAGTCAGCTACAGAGTGTCCTGGGAGATTGAAGTGCTCTCCGACTGGTTTATGGAGGTCACCATTTTTTATGTCTGATTTGTGTCCATTTATTCTTTTGCGTAGTGACAGTCCGGTACATGGCAGAGGGGCATTGCTGGCACATGATGGTGTATATCACATTAGTAGATGTGCAGGTGAATGAGCTCCTGATGGTGTGGCTGATGTGGTTAGGACCTGTGATGGTGTCACTAGAGTTGATGTGTGGGCAGAGTTGGCAACGGGGTTTGTTGCAGGGATAGGTTCCTGGGTTAGTGTTCTTCTTGGGTTGCTGGTGAGTATTTGCTTCGGGTTGGGGGGCTGTCTGTAAGCAAGGATAGGTCTGCCTCCCATGGCTTGAATGAGTGAGGGATCATCTGCTAGGATAGGTTGTAGATGCTTAATGATGTGTTGGAGAGATTTTAGCTGGGGGCTGTAGGTGATGGCCAGTGGTGTTCTGTTGTGTTCTTTGTTGGGTCTGTCTTGTAGTAGGTGACTTCTGGGTACCCGTCTGGCTCTGTCAATTTGTTTCTTCACCTCTCCAGGTGGGTCTTGTAGTTTTAAGAATGTTTATGGAGATCCTGTAGGTGTTTGTCTCTGTCTGAGGGATCGGAGCAAATCCGGTTGTATCTTAAGACTTGGCTGTAGACAATGGATCGTGTAATGTGTCCAGGGTGGAACTGGAGGCATGAAGATATGTATTGCGGTCAGTTCGTTTTCGGTATAGGGTGGTAATAATGTGACCATCCTTTATTTGTATTGTAGTGTCCAGGAAGTGGACACTCGTTTGCTCGCTTCTCCCAGCCGAGCTCGCACTAGGGTGACTGTGCAGCCCGGGTGTATCACAACGTTCCACGCTGACGGGATTTTGCATTTCTCCAAGATCCCAGAGAATTCAGCAGGTTTGTTGCATGCAGCCAGGCACCATCTTGTTTTTTTGTTTCCCTGCCCCGCTGGGACCTGCTGCCAGGAGAACAGCACAGCAGCTAGGGCCCAGGAAAGAGGTTCTGAACCACTGTCTGAATGACATTGCGGGAGTGGAGGCCCAGGGAATGGAGCTGGGCACTTGGAGAGTATAGTGAAAAACCCTCTCACCAGATAATCACTGCTTCATTGTACATCAGGAAAGTGGAATAAATTGACATTGCCACTGAGTCTGGGGGCTGCTGCAGCAGAATTTGGTCCCATTTTTTACACAGGGCAGAGATAATTACAGTGACTCCTGGAGCACAGGAAAAGCAGCCTGCAGAACTGGCTGTCACCAGGCGAACTGGAGAACTGAGTCTGCTGGCACCAAAGCTGCCTTCTCATAAGCCCTCCAGGTGTGTTTCTTGCAGAGGAATTTGACTTTTGTGCCATAACCACGCCAGGAGGAGGATCCAGTTACAGGAACCTGCCAGGTTCTGTTCTTCTTTCACTTTTGAAGCTGGGGGATGTGCCGAGAGAGGCCGGCGCTGCCATTTCATATCAAATGTATTCACTGAAGGAAAACCTTAGGAGCAGGCTGGCGTTAAACCCTGTGGCTCCTGACCCCACCGGCAGAATGGATGTTACCGCCTGGGACAGGGCCGTCACTGGGAGCAGGAGCTCTCCCTAGAGACAATGGCTCTGGGTGCTAGCGAAGCTGGGAGCCTCCTGGAGAGATTGGAGCTGCTCGGAAACGACTCCCCCGGGTTCGGCAGGTAGGGGTCACTCACTGCAACTCCAGCTGATTTGCTGCCCTTGGTATTTGCTGGCTTATGGCGCTGATTAGTCAGAAGAGCTGCGGGTATCTACGGGCCTCACGCCCAGGGTTTGGGGGACAAAGTGTCACTTTCCTACAGGAACTCAGCTGTGGCGGTAGAAATGCCCACACAGATTCAGAGACCTGCCCCGTCACTTCTCCACTGCCAGCGGCACGTTTGTTTGCTGCCCTGCTTCATTCACTGACAGACGCAGGCACCGATCGCCATTTGTCATGTTCCTGTGCTGTGAGGGGGCAGTGCTGCACCGTGGGTCTCCGGCGCCCGGGGGCCAATACTTACATTCGCAGCCCTCTCCTCCCCCCGTTGGTGGCAGAAGCGGCAGTGCCCGGTGGGGGGTGTGTGTCTGTGGGCCTGTTTCCCACTTTCCCCCACTCCTCCCGCTGTGGGGGTGGCAGGTGTGGCGGGGAGCGGGAGTGGGGGAGAGCGGGAAATGGGCCCGCAGGCCACACCCCCGCTGTGGTACGCTGCCACCACTGCCACTGCCACCGATGGGGGAGGGGGAGGCACAAATGTAGGTATGAAGGAGCCGCCTTGGGGCAGGAGGGGAGCATGATGGGCTCTGCACTGGAGCCCTGCCTTCGGCTGCCTGGCTGCTGTGCAGCCAGGATCCCTGCAGCTCCCTCCATGCACCCAGCGTGGGGGCGGAGGGGCTGTGAGCAAGGGAAGCAGAGGGGCCGGGTCGGCGCGACCTCCGGGGATGTCAGTGGGGTTGGCGCCTCCTCCGAGGGCCCAGCCAGCGCCCCTCCCCCAGGCTGGCACCTGGGGACATGGCCCCCCCACCCCGTCCTCAGTACACCATTGTGTGTGGGTGTTTTCATCATCAGCTCACTATCGTGAAGCTCCAGAGTGAAAGATGCGAAGGGAAACACCTGGGGCCAGATTGGGTGTAACTGATGCAGGGAGGGGGAGATTTTCTAAAGCGCCTAAGGGATTTAGGAACACAAGCCACATTGATCCTAACTCCCTTATGTGTTTGTGAAAATCTCCCCCTCTGAGTGTAAATTGCACCTGCAGGTGCCCACGAGGCCCCTTGCATCCCAGGGGGGTCACCCCACAGAGGGCAGGGCAGGGGAGGCTGCTGTTGCCCTCAGGGGTTTCTGGCAGGCAGGGGGCAGCTTTACCTTCACTGGGACTGTAACCGTGACTGCCACTGAATGCAGGTGCTCAGGGAGTGACTCACCCCCGCCCTGCTCTCACCTTCTTCCTCCCCAGTGTGGCTGTTTTATGGGACGGCCCCTGCAGCTGTCCTGGCCTAAGGCAGGTTACAGACACTTTGTCCTGTCACAAGCCGGACTAAGCCAGATTTAGTGACTAAGCATCGGCGTAACGTGGTGTGAACCCGAGTGAAGTCAGCCCTTGTCGGCAGCCCGCTGCCCTTCCCAACAACGCAGCCTCTTGCAGGCTCCAGCAGCCGCAGAGCCCGAGGGCCACGTTTCCCAAAGAGCTCAGCTCTGAACTGCTCGTCGGCACCTGTTTCGGCAGGGTCCGGGCTGGAGCAGCTCCCTGTTGGCTCAGTGGGGGGCAGGGCAGGGGAGGAGTCTCCATTGTTTAACAGAGAACAGAGATTCAAGAAGAAGCAAGTGGGGTTAATGGAAGCAAATGGTTACAGATAAAATAATTGGGCCTAACCCCAGCTAATGAGATGGCCTCTTGTCTGACAAGGTACTGCTCACCCCAAAGTCCTTCTCACAGCGTTTTTCAACCTGGATGGCTGAGCCCCTCCTTTCCTGAGACCACGCCTGCTGGCAGCTTGTCCCTCCAGATGCAGGATACCAGGGCATCTTTCTGCACCCTCAGATATATTAAATCAGTCTTTGTTCTTTACCTGTAAACAGGATCCTTCCCCCCTCATCACCGCTCAGTTCCTCTCTCTTGGTCAGAATCACATCTAAAATGGCTAAGCATGTTCACCTCATCCTGTTAATTTCTTCGCTTGAGGTCACTGTGCAAACTCTTCATTAGATTTTCTTCCGGAATCTTATCGACAAATTCTCTGATTTTGTTAAAAGTTTGTGGTTTTGAAAACCATTGTCTTTATTCTGCTCCTCTCATTCCTTCCTTTCCTTAGAATTATGAAATAAGAACGGCCATACTGGGTCAGATCAATGGTCCATCTAGTCCAGTATCCTGTTTTCTGACAGTGACCAATGCCAGGTGCTTCAGAGGGAATGAACAGAACAGGCAATCATCAGGTGATCCATCCCTTGTCATCCACTCCCAGCTTCTGGCAAAGAGAGGTTAAGGACACCCAAAGCGTGGGGCTGCAACCCTGACTATCCTGGCTAATAGACATGGATGGAACTATCCTCCATGAACTTATCTAGTTCTTTTTTGAACTGGTCTGGCCACCTCAGTGTATCTTAGCTCACTGTTTTCATATGTGTATCTAAAATGTGTCATGTAAGATTTCATATGCACTCTGGTAACACAATGCAGTGATTAATGTCATTGTGGAAAAGCAGCCTGCAGCTATGAACACTGTATGCTGAATTATGAATACTCTCTAATATTAATGCTTTAAGGTCTGTGACCAAACAAAAGGAGAGAAACAGGTTCCCTCCCAGACAGGAGGGAAGGCAGCTGTCTACCTGTCTCCAATGTAAATTAAGCATGGTGGAGTCAAACAAGGGAACCTCATTTACATACAAATCAGCAGGGGATGGGACGTCCACAGGAAGGGAAGAACAGCATGAGGTCATCCTGCCTCTTGAAACCAGGAGGATGAACTTTGAGAGATAGCAGCAGAGACAGAAAGTGGTTTTGGCATCCTTCACCTGAGGAGAGAAGGAAAACCAAGTGCCTTGAACTTTGAGAAGGGTCCTGACTAAGAACTAGTCAGCCATTGCTGGAACGAAGATTAATAAGAAAACTACCTTGAACCAAGACTTTGTTAAGTCTTAGCCACTTGACAGTACATTTTTACTTGTGTTTGCCACCCTTTCTGCCTTCATCCTTGTACCTGAAGTCACTTAAAACCTCTCTCTTTTTACTTACATTGTTTTATTTTTAATCTAAACCAGGCCAGTGCTGGGACTGAGCTGAAGTGATTGTTAACTTCAGTTACAGTGACAAGCTGGGCATCTGTCTCTTTAAAGGAGCAGCACATGTAATAACTCCTCTGAGTGTCCCAGGAGAGGGCTGCACACTCTCAGGTAGATGATCTGGGGAAAACTTGGAACTGGGCGAGTGTTGGGGTCATTTTGCTGGTAGAACCAAGGCTGGTGGAAGCCAAGATGAGGCTGTGGTGCTGGGGGCAGGCTGCTGTGATCAGAGCTATGGACCAGGGCTGCACAGCACAAAGGCACCCAGGGTTACAGGGCAGGCAGTGACACAGCCCCTTACTGGTCTGGATTGCACCCAAACTATCACAGACACTGCAGAAAAGGGTCACAAAATGATTTGAGGGCTGGAGCAAATGGCTTCCAGCAGGAGACGTAAGGAGATCAATCTGTTCAGTTTATCAGAAAGAAGAACAAGAAGTGACTTTCTGCCATGGATTCAAACGGGTCTGGTCTGTGCCCTGGCCTTCAGCCAGTCCCTTGGGAGTGACCCGTTTATTGTGCTGGACCCCGAGACCCACAGAATTCTACAGAGGCAAGTCCATGGCTTCAGTGACTCAGAAACTGGGCACCAGCGATCCTTGTCTTCCTCCATGGCTCCCTGCAGCAAGTGAAACCAAGCCAGACTCCTGCAGGAGACTTGTTCTAGCGCTTCAGGGCTCCGTGTTCTCAGTGAGTATCTGCAGTGACACCAGGCAGCCTTTTCCAAACAGAGTAACAACGTGTTAGTCACCTGGCCTGGAGAATCTGAAAATCCTTAGCTCAGCAGAGAGAAGCAAAGGTTAAGAGAGGGCTCAGCCTGGCCAGAACCTGGGTCCAGCTTGGCTTGCTCGTTCCGTGTCCCTTTTTGGTCTCTCAGTCCCAAGGGAGTTCCCGTGTCCCTGTGAGCCCAGTTCTTTAACGCAGACACCCGCCACCTTCTCCCTTCGCTCTCTAGTGCCAGGCTATTGCTCCTCTTCCCCGCAGAGAGGTGGGGGCAAGAAACTTGCTCTAGGAGTTGATGGTCAGTCATTGAGGCTTCCCCTTGTCTTTTCAAGATCCCCCACTGATATGTGTTGATTCTAGCCCAGAGAGCCCTAGTGGCTCTACGTCTCGGACACCCAGCCTGATCTGCCACGGCCCAGCAAGAGGAGCAATTCTTTCCCCCAAAGCAGTAGCAATGTTACAGAGTCCTACTGATAGTTCATAAACATAGTTCAGTAACGTTCCCCGTTTGTCACACTTTCATGGAGAAAATACAAGGTACCAATGGTCTCTTTAATATAGCGGAGAAAGGCATAACGAGAACCAATGGCTGGAAGTTAAAACTGGACAAATTCATATGAGAGATAAGGCACAGAATTGTAACAGGGAGAGCGATTAATCACTGGAACAAACTACCAAGGGCACTGGTGAATTGTCCATCTCTTGCTGTCTTCAGATAAAGACTTGGAGACTTTCTGGAAGATGCTTTAGTCAAACACAAGTGATTGGGTTCAGCACAGCGGTAAATGGCCTGTATTTGGCCTGTGTCAGAGATCAGACTAGATGATCTAATGGTCCCCTCTGACCTTAGTCTGTGCACACTGGACAGTGTGCTAATGTCAACATAACTGACCATAGACTGGGGCTATGAGACTCAGACAACCAATCAGAAATTTACACAACTCATTAGTAAAATGAACGTCAATGAGATTCAGGAAGGAACTGAAGAGCAGCGTGTGGTGGAAGCTGGTTAGCAGTCTGGTCCCGGTAAGCAGTGTTCTCCGGGGCTGCAGTACGTGACTGGGATGTGGTACTGCTGGAGGCTGCTGTGCTGTTTGGGACACTGCGGCAGCATCCTCTCCAGGGAACCGTTCTGTCTGTGCAGCGCCTGCAGGAGCTGCTTCTGCATGTCCTTGTTCTTTTCAGCCATGTCATGAGTCAGGGCAATGCTCTCCTGGATCATGGCCAGGCTCTGGTCAGCTGTCTGTCTGTCTGTCTGTCTTTCTCTTTCTCCACAAGCAGGACACCCTTCCAGTCCTCTCTGGTCTTGGATCTCTTCCGAGAGGCTGTCAGGGGTCTCCAAACATTTCCTCCTTTGTCCTGCAGTTCTGCCCTCTCAGATTAGCCAGGCATTAAGAAGCTCATCATGGGCCCATCCTTGAGGGTTGTCACACTTCAGATGCAGGAACTGGGGAGCTGAGGAAACTAACAAGTAGTTGCTGGTCTTAATTAGTCTCCGTAGCAGCAGTGACCAAACACTTCCCCCACTGTTTTGAAAAGTCATCTCTGGGTTCCTTCCGACCCTTGGGAGCGCGTAGCAATAGTAGGTCATTTTCCATCTTACTTCCCCTGTGCCTATGAAACCCTGTTGCAAAGATCCCTGTTTGATTCCTAGGGTGCTCTGAGCAGTGAGTGGCTGTCATGATGATGTGGGCAGCAGGGTCTGGCAGTGGGGGCTCTTGCTTTACATGCTGCAGTTGGTCTCCACTGAGCAGTTGGTGGGCAGTAGTTTGGGCAGTGGGATGTGTGGGTGAGGGCTGGGGGGAGGGGATTTTGCAGGGGCAGGTCAGTAATTACATCTGCACCTCGTTAAGTAGCCCTTACTTTGGATGTTGTTATGTTGATGCATGCAGCCAGGAAGCAGAGAAGGGGCTTGTTCAGAAAGTCGAAGGGCAGCCCAGCCAGCTAAGCTGTGAGGTTATTCGCTAGAATGGTCCTCCCAGAGGAGCTGCTGGACTGTCTGGAAGGTCACCACAGCCTCTACTGGCATGAACGGCCCATGTAGATAAGTTCTAAAGTTCTTTGTCTCTGAGAGTGGTTTAAATGTTACAGATCCCAGGGGACACAGAGACGTGGTGACTCTGATCAGAATCATCCCTAACATTGCACCACTGCTGGGGGAACAAGGGAGGATCATTCAGTCACATGTAAAATATCTGGGGTCTGTCACCGTGCCTCAGTGGGTCACAGCTGAGGATACCAGATTCAGGGAAAACTGATGAGAAATGGGGCAGCCCCCTCTCCCCTGACTGGCAGTTATTCTTCCCTAGGATATATCAAGCCAGCAATAAGTAAACTCTGCCTCATTACCCTGGTTAACAAGAAGTCAGAAAAGCAGTCTCCTTAAAATCCCAGCCCTTGCTCACCACCCAGACACTAGACTTTATGATGAGTTTTATTTAGAATCAATGTCATCAAACAAAGGGTTCTTCCAATCCCAAGAGATCAGCCACACAGTCAGGCCCAGGTATAATTCAGCTCTTATCCAATAATCACACTGCTGCCAGTCCTTTAGTATCTAACATCTAAAGGTTTATTCATAGGCTAAAGAAAGAGGAGACAGTTAAAATGGTCAAAGAATCATATATAATCATTGCAAAGTTCATTGATCACATTTGTAGCGATGGAGGAATAAACTAATTTGCTAATTTACAAAGTCTCCAGAAATTACCCAGACAACTTGGGGGTCACCAGCCCTTGTTCAGAGCATCTTTTTTAGAAATCCGGTTCAGAGAAATGAAGCAGGAAATGAAGACCAAACAAAGATAGTAAAGTTGCCTTATACACCTTCTCCCATGCGAGTGGATTCTTTTAGTCTTAGTTTATGGAATTTTATAGTCCAGGGTCACATGAGCCAGTCACATGACCTTGCATACCTTGTTAAGTCATGGGAGCAGCCATTGTCCATATTCTAACTCATACATTTATAGGAAGGTCCTTTGGGTGGGGACAGGCTTCTTCTATTGTCTATTGTGTGAGCTCAGTGTCTTTTAATGAGCCATTAACTTGCAAAGTCCATTCCCAATGGGCTAGTTAGACTGTATGCAAACTAGCTTGTGGGTGTTACCCAGGAGCAAACACATTTGAAATACAGGTTTTCAGTTATAATTCATGACTTTAGATACAAACATGACACGTGCATACAAACAGGATAATTCTATTGGATAGATTGTCATTTTTCCATTGATACCTTATATGACATACTTTGTATACGTTTTGTTCTAATTGTATAACAGCGGTAGCAACAATGTTATACATCGTTGTAGTTCGATCATACAACCTCACAGAGCCAGGGACTGATCTGCTCATAGCGAGATCCCCAGAGAGCCCTCACCGGGGACAGGTGTTGCTAGGAGATGGAGCTGCTTTCCCCACAGCGATCAGTGGCCATTCCTACCACACTCAAGGGCCTTGCCTGTGTGGGCTTGTTTTCCTTAATACGTCTCGTTCTCATTTATTTATTCATTTGTGTTATGGTAGCACCTAAATGTACCAACCAAGATGAGGGTCCTCATTGTGCTGGGCACTGGACACCCCAATAGTGGGAGACCGTGCCTTCCCTGGAGAGTTTCTTACAGTCTAACAGAGCAGACAGCCCCACAGGTGCCAGCCGTGGTGTGCGCGTGGTGTGGAACGGCTGCCGGCAGCTCTGGGGTTTTAGCCACAGCAACATCGAACCAGCTCCGAGCCAGGGCAGACGAGGCCGATGGGGGAAATCCCTTCCCTGCCGGTGTGTGTTTGGCAGCAGTGAGGCTTGTTCCCTCCTCCCCACTGCCCGTGTCCCTGTCCCTGCGTCACACTCACTCGCCGTCTGGTTTGTTATTTCTCCTCTTCCCCAGGCCAAGCTGCGATGAGGGGGAAGGTTCCCTCGTTCTCCCCCGGCTGCACAGTGAGCTCCG
Organism: Emydura macquarii macquarii; assembly: GCF_026122565.2. Taxonomy (NCBI): domain Eukaryota; kingdom Metazoa; phylum Chordata; order Testudines; family Chelidae; genus Emydura; species Emydura macquarii. The sequence continues at coordinate 37,375 of NW_027133202.1, forward strand.
CTCTGCCCGGCTACCTCGCTCTCTGCCTCGCTCTGCAGGCTCACAGGCTGGCGTCAGGTAGGAGCTCCGGCCCCTCGCTGGGTTTGCTGCCCGTTGCTATTGCGTCTGGTCATCACCGTCCCCCTCGCGTCACGGCCTGGTCTGATAACCCGCCTCTGCTCCACCCGCCTGCTGTGGCTTTGCTCTTTACACAGCAACCGGCCACATGGAGACACCACAGGGCACAGCTGGGTCCCCAGGAACCATGGTTACTAGCTACACACAACGTTGTCAGGCCTGGACAAGACATCCATCCTACGGCTCTGGCTGGGTCCTGGCAGCTCCTAAAACACAGAACCCAGCGAGCGCCACGGCAGGGCTCACAAACTATTTAAAGGACATTTCCCAATTTCCCCACACACCGCACTGCCAGACCAGCACGTCCCAAATCAGACTCTGCAGCCACGAACGAGTCCTGAATCCCAGACTCTGCAGTTACCAAGTGACAACCCACAAGTCACTGCTGCTGCACTGGACAGTCTGATTAGGGCTCAGAGCTAAACCTCAGCTCACGATGAGGATGTGAGGACATTTGCTGCTTCTTTATTCTGTGCTCTTGGTGAAGCCCTTACAGTGACCCTCACCATCCCCAGCGCTGACTTCACAGCTACTCAGGCCTGCTGTGGTTTCCTTTTGTCCTTTAACGTTCTCTGCTGTGGAAGAGCCATTTGGTTACTGGTAGCTGCTGGCATACACGGTTCATAGCCCTGGGAGAGGAAGCAAAGCGCAGGTGCTGGACTTTGGTCAGGCCTGCTGGGAAAACCACAATTCTAAAACCCCTGTGTGGTGGGAGAGCGACCTGGGTCCCTGCCCAGAGAGAGGTGATGGCTGGAGGCCTGAGGGGACAATCCTTGAGCAGACCACGGAGGGGGTCAGAGGTGCAGTTACCCCAAGCCTGTGACTCTCTGCACTCACAGACATGTCTGGGGCACTGCATGGGTACATGTTGCTCACTTCTAACGCAGGGCGCTCTCTTACTGTGAGTCTTGCTGCTGAATTCATGCCACCCCCAGCCCCTCACTGATTTAATTTCCATTTCTCACTGCACATTTCACAGCACAGTTCACAGTGACAGGACCTGACCATCCAATCACCGCCTTCTTAGGCGGGCAGGCCGTCCTGCCCTGCCACCTCTCCCCCAGGATGAGTGCTGAGCGCATGGAGCTGAGATGGTTCCGATCCTGGTTCTCTGCAGTCGTGCACCTGTACCTTGATGGGTAGGATCAGTATGGAGAGCAGATGCCGGAATATCAAAGGAGAACTGAGCTTTTGAAAGAGGACATTGCCAGTGGGAGAGTTTCCCTGAGAATACGTTACATCCGGCCCTCAGACGATGGGCAGTACACGTGTTATTTTCAGTCCAGTGTCTCTTATGAAAAAGCTTTATTGGAACTGCAGGTGGCAGGTCAGTAACTTCTGCTGATGTTTAATGCGTTAAACAGGGTAATAAGTGGAGTCAGAGGGTTCATGGCAAGATGCACAATTTTTCTCATTATGGTGGGACAATAGCTCTGCTCTGCGTACGGTTGATTCTAGTTCACTGTTTAACAACCAGGTTTTCTAAGGTCTCTGAAATCCAGGCACATACTCAGATTGTCTTGAAAATTGTTGTGACTCATTGGAGTCGGGGGTAGGGTTATTGGTCCAAATTTGAGATTGTTAGAGTTTGGGGTTTATGAGATACACAAACACCCCTAGACAGTCAGGTGACATTAACATGTGCTTATCACAACTGTTTTTGTCCACACTGGGGCAGAACAATGGCTGATCCCCCCACACTGATGTCACCAGCTGGGATTGATCTCGGCTCGTGTCTGGCACCCACAGGGTAACAGTGGTTGATACGCAGGGTGCAGTAGCCCAGAGCCTGGGCTACAAGAGTGGGGAAACTGAGGAATTCCCCGCCCCCAGGATGGGGAGAGGCAAGAGGCCTGACCCCTGAAGGTGCTGCCAGAGAGAGCAGAAAGGGGAGAGAGGTGCAGCTAGTTCTGTAACCAGCTGTGCCATGAGGTTCAGGGCAGGTGCAGCGAGCACTTGCTCTACATTCAAACACTGAGCCTGCTCCACCCAAACCACCCCCAGCTTGTAAAATGTTCCCACCCCATCACTCTTGCCCTGAAGGTTCCTTCTGGGACGTTGCCTTCACTGGCCCCTCACCAACCATCTCTGACACCAGGCTGCTGACAATCTCCATGGCAAGAAGTCTGTGCCCTGCTACTGACACAACCTGCACAACTCAACGCAGAAATGAGGCATGATTGATTGATCCCTCCCGGTACACCTGCACTTCTCCGCATGTCACAGGGACAGCTCTGCCAGTGCGTGCCGAATAATCCTTCCACTAGTTATTGCAGTTGCACTGAATCCCATGAATGCAGCTTTAGTGCATGCAGCCAATTCCCAGTGGTTATTGCCAGCTCCAAGGGGGCAGAGTTAAGGTTGTTGAGGTGTTTACCTTCACTATGGATTTCCTGAATTTCAGAGGTCTGAGTTTTGCTGAACTCAGTGCTCTGGAAGGGCTGGAGATGATATCACCAGGCAGCCTGAACTCTGCACTAACCAGGGTTTTGTCAGTGGATGTTCTAGTTTTTTTAAAACAGCAAGGGAAATGTTTGTTGTAGGAGTTAGTGGCCATTTAGGCCATTGTAGTTCTCACCTGGGTCTGCAGTTGCTACATGACTGTGCCTAGGTAATAAACAAAAGACCCAACTTTTGTACAGTAGATCTCAGACAACTTTAAATCATTATCTCCATTGTACAGATGCATGTATAGAGGACAGGGCTTCTTCACATCCTGGCACACATGGGGGCAGAGAGAAGGGCTCAGATCCCAAGGGACAAACCCCCTCCTGCCGCAACCCAGCTCACATGAGGCTGTGTGTGTGTGTGGAAGTGAGGTCAGACCGCATCGAACCAGGTTTTGCGAATAATGAATGTTGTGTTTTGATATTTATCTGCTACTTCCATCTAGTGCATGTTTTTGCATTATTTGTACCTGTATGTTTTGTTCATTATGTCTTTACATAAAAACAATACAAATAAAGTTAAAAAAAAGAATCCTGAGCGTGGAAGGCTCCAGACATGTGTCCCTTCTCTACCGATCTACCGAAATTTCCAAACAGCTAAAGGCCTTCTCTGCACAGCATGGTCTGGTGCAGGAGGCATTACCTTAACCCTGCATTTCCTTCTTATGTAATGTCTGCATTTTGTGGGTGTGTTTCCTGTCTCTCAGAGGAGTCCAATTTTCTGTTGCCAACTTCTGTGCTCTGGAAGGGTAGGAGGCACTGCCAACGCAACCTGACCTGCTCAGTAACAAAGTGTTTTGGCAGTGAATTAATTTAAGGCTTGTCTACACATACACATGCATTGGTTTCAATTAAGTAGGGTAAAACCCTATGTATACACTCTTAAATTATTTGGAAATGGTTTGTATTAGTTTAGCTTGAGTTGATTTCTTCTTAATTTAATAATGTCCACACAAGGGTTTACACTGGTTTAACTAAACCACTTTAACTAAACTGGTGCAAGTTTGTGCATAGAACATGTTACATGTATAGAAATACATGAGATCTTTTTAGGGGACAAGGCAATGTGCCACATTTATTATGAGAAAACACAATTATGTTAATAGCTATTATCTAGTACCTACACACACACACACACAGACGGACACCAAATATTCTGCAGTTCATCAGGTATAGTTCCCAGGCCTGATCATTGCTGGAGATCATAGCTTGAGTTCGTAGCTGGTGTTTGAAGGTGGCCAGGTCAACTGAGACATGACTTTCATCTTATCTTGATTTGACTTTGTTCTTTTGTCTCTGGGGTGGATCCTCCTTGCTTTTCAGGGATCTGTCTGCATTCTTCGGCCATTAAGGTGGTACTTGCATTTCATCATCAGGACAGGCTGGCACTGGAGACTGATCCCATCACACACTCCCTTCATTCACCCATCTCAATGAAATAACTCAGTATACACCTAGATGGAGTTTCATGAAGAATGTAAAATGGAGTACATTATTCAAGATGGAGTTACAATTTACAATATGGAGTCCCATCAGACATTGGTTACGATGTAATAGGACAAGTTATTAAAAAGAGTTACTTTAGTTACAATAGCAAAGAATAGGTGCACAATGTTAAAGAACAGAGACTCTAAAAGCAACTTCTAATGGCTATGAAGGAATGAGCTACTTAATTAGGAAAATTTCTATACAAACAGTTTCTATCAGTGCTAACAATAAAAGCACAAGTGACTGAAATAGTGGAAGGACAAGACAAACTGTGGAGGGGACAAGAAGCAAGTGACTTGAAGACGGCTTTGTCAGTGGAAACTAATCCAACACAGGAACAGCTTTCTCAGCGAACCAATGAAAGTGGTTCTACCAAGCATCTTTTATTACATGCACAGAGTGGTTTTATGAATGAATCACTTCATGCGGTTTTATGAATGAATGAGTGTATGTTATTGATTCAGTAAAAAAATTCATTTGTACAATAAATTCAATTCCATTTATCTATCTGTAGCCCTACAAACAGCGCTGACATTAACATTAATTTTACTGTATGTCAAATTGGAATCTGGCCAGTTTAACTAATCAACCACACCCAGGGGCTCACAGTCAGTTATTAGATTAATAGGAAATGGCTTTTGATAATAGTGGAAAAACATTTTGCTCATTAGTGGGCTCTGTAGGGTCATCACAAGTTCATTCATTTCTTCTGTAGGTTTGGGCTCTGCTCCTGCCATCTCTGTGGAAGAACATCAGGATGGAGGGATCCGGGTTGTGTGTCAATCATCTGGATGGTTCCCAGAGCCCGAGGTGCTGTGGAGAGATCTCCAGGGGCAGCTCTTACCATCAGCCTCTGAAAACATATACCAAGAGGCCAATGGCCTGTTTCAGACAGAGGCTGCCATTGTTCTAACTGAGAAGTCCAACCGGAAAGTGTCCTGCTGTGTCAGGAACCCCCGACTCAACCAGGAAAGGCAGTCAGAGATTTCCAAAGCAGGTCAGTGCCCGGCCAAGCCGCACGTGGCTAGATTGAAATGATGCAGACATTGGCAGAGATTATTTAAAACTGTATCTTCTCATTATTGGCCTGAACCTTCAAGGTGCCGAGCGCTTCTTGTAAATCCTGAGCAGCCTCAATGCTCTGTGACTCCAGCAGGAGCTGAGGGTGTTTAGGACTTTGCAGGCTGGGCTGCCATTGGCCAGATTCTCAGAGCAGCTCCGTATCCAGTGAACATCTCTTCTCTGGCGGGGAGGGGGAGGGAATTCTCCTTTGTCCCTGCAGTGCAGTGAGGACTGTGCTGGAATTGCAAGATGTCAATTAAGAATGGGGGCTGGGATTGGGGTTTTCTAGGTCCTGTTCACAGACTGGAGGAGGGCTCTGCAGCATGTGAGCAGAATCAGGGTTTGTCTACAGCAGTGTTTCCCAATTATATTTCGCCGCGGCACCCTTGCACGGCCATGCGATACCCTCCGCTGACAAGTCCAGGAAATCTTCCCCTTTTCGGTGGCGCGGTGTAGGTTGGTTTCGGTGGCACGATCTATAAGTAGCTTTCGGCGGCGCGATCAACTGTTCGACGGTGCGTTCACATCGGTTCGTTGGTGCCATCAGCTGTTCCGCGGCGTGCTCACAGCTGTTCCGCGGCGCACTGCCAGCTGTTCAGCGGTGTGCGATTTGTGTTGATTTCGGCGGCATGGTTCCGCTTTTTCACAGAACCCTTCAATTCAGCCCGGGGAACCTGAACACTATTTGAGAAACACTGGTCTACAGGAACAGTTAGTTCACAGGAAACTGGGGGGTAAATCTGCCTCACTCTAGCCTGTCGCGCCTCACTGTCTGTGTGGACCCTGCTACATACACTAACAATTCTGTAGTGTACTTTGATCTTGATTTTAGGTATTATTATCTACTAAACAACTTGCTTAATACAGAATATTTCATCTCTATAATAATAAAAATGTAGCAGTTGTAAAGCACTATTCATCTGAGGTCTCAAAGTTCAGCACTGCTGTTTAATCTATGATATACTCAGTTTTACCTGATTGCCATGTTCACAGTGTATACATGGAGAGTGTAAAACAAAACATAAACACTCTTCCTGGAAGGCTGCAATGTAACACTGCTTTACTTGGAAGAATCCAGAACTCTACCACACCACAGCCAAGTACAGAGAGAGACAAAGCAGGCTGCTCCCTAAGGCAGAGGAGCAGAACTCAGCTCACCTTGCTCTAAGCTGGCTCTTTGCAGACTGACTGCAGAGGACCCAGATACACGCTCCCTATAGAGCCCCTTCACCTGCAAGCAGGACCATGAATCCCCTCAGGATTTAAAGTGACAGCTTCTAATTTTTACAGAGTTTCAATACACCACACTGATCACTTAGCAAAGAACTCTACTCAGCCATTGCTCCAGGGACCAGGAATCTGGAGGAATTTTTACTCTGAATTTCCAGGCCCTAGTTTTGTTTTTATTAAAATCCTTCATTCACATATTCGGGGTCAGACTCTCTCATGTAGCTGAGCCTCTCTGAGCTCAGGGGAGTCGGGGTGTCAGGAAGCTGGTCACAGCTCTGATCCTGAGGGCCAGTCTGCACCGGCTGCAGCCTTGGGATCAGTCAGAGCAGCCTAGGGAAGTGAGGGAACGCCAGCTCGCTTGGATGTAGGCCGGGGGAGGATGAAGATGGGTGCAGCATAGCAGAGCTCCACCCTGCCCCCTCCCTGTCACCATCACGCTTCCTCCCATGAGTTAACCATAGTCAGTAAGAAAACTAAAGCTTGGACTTTCATTGGCTTAATAAGAAAGCACAAAGGAGCCACATCTCACTGTATTTCCCTGTGAGATTCTTTTAACTGTCCTGGTCACCACTGTCGCATGTCCTGCCTTCCTCCTGCACGTGTTTGCTTCCAACTAGTCAATGACACTTTCTCTTGCAGAGCTGTTTTTCCCGAGGGTCAGTCCCGGGATGGTGGCTCTGGGGGTGATCCTGGCTCTCCTGGCTGTTCTCAGTGCCCTGGTCAGTTACTGCTTCTGGAGGCAACACAGAGTGAAAGGTAAAGTAACAGGGGGTGTGGGCAGGAAAACGGAAACTTGGTGAGAGGGAGAGACAGACAGACAGACATAGATTTAAAAACAAAACCAAAAAGAGAGAGACAGGGATTAAAGGTTTGTTTTTTTTTAATGTCCAGAGGAGTTTCAGGCAGTGGGAGCTGGGCTGAGGGTGAAGGGGGAGCTGAATAAATTATGACTTCACATTTGAACTGAGAAGCGTCAAGTGGTTTCACCCCTTCGGCTCTCACCAAGGCACCCGCTGGAATGTGACTCTGAGCTATTCTGTGGGGTCAGCCCTGCTCCAGCTGAAACACAAACATGAGGCTCAGTGAGCTGGGCTTGGAGCTCTGACATGTGTAACTGGGCTGCTTGCAGGAAAACCAAAAAACAAAGTAGGAGGAGAGAAGGGGCTTCTTAGGGCCAATTAGAATCATAGAATCATAGAATATTAGAGTTGGAAGGGACCTCAGGAGGTCATCTAGTCCAACCCCCTACTCAAAGCAGGACTAACCTCAGCTATATCATCCCAACCAGGGCTTTGTCAAGCCTCAGCTTAAAAACCTCTAAGGATGGAGATTCCACCACCTCCCTAGGTAACCCATTCCAATGCTTCACCACCCTCCTAGTAAAAAACTTTTTCCTAATGTCCAACCTAGACCTCCCGCCCTGCAACTTGAGACCGTTGCTCCTTGTTCGGTCATCTGCCACCACCGAGAACAGCCTAGCCCCATCCTCCCTGGAACCCCCTTTCAGGTAGTTAAAAGCCGCTATCAAATCCCCCCTCACTCTTCTCTTTTGCAGACTAAACAAGCCCAGCTCCCTCAGCCTCTCCTCATAAGTCCTGTGCTCCAGCCCCCTAATCATTTTGGTTGCCCTCCGCTGGACTCTCTCCAAATTGTCCACATCTTTTTTGTAGTGGGGGGCCCAAAACTGGACACAGTATTCTAAATGCGGCCTCACTAATGCCGAATAGAGGGGAATAATCACTTCCCGTGACCTGCTGGCAATGCCCCTCCTAAAGCAGCCCAATATGCCATTAGCCTTCTTGACAACCAGGGCACACTGCTGACTCATATCCAGCTTTTTATCCACCGTTACCCCCAGGTCCTTTTCTGCAGAGCTGCTGCCCAGCTCGTCGGTCCCCAGTCTGTAGCTGTGCATGGGATTCTTCCTTCCTAAGTGGAGGACTCTGCACTTGTCCTTGTTGAACCTCATTAGATTTCTTTTGGCCCAATCCTCCAGTTTGTTTAGGTCACTCTGTATCCTATCCCTACCCTCCAGGGTATCTACCACTCCCCCCAGCTTAGTGTCGTCCGCAAACTTGCTGAGGGTGCAATCTACCCCATCCTCCAGATCATTAATAAAGATGTTGAACAAAACCGGCCCCAGGACCGACCCCTGGGGAACTCCACTTGTGACCGGTTGCCAGCTAGACATGGAGCCATTGATCACTACACGTTGAGCCCTATGCTCTAGCCAGTTCTCTATCCATTTTATAGTCCATTCATCCAACCCAGACTTCTTTAACTTGCTGATAAGAATACTGTGCGAGACAGTATCAAAAGCTTTGCTAAAGTCAAGGTATATCACATCCACCGCTTTCCCTACATCCACAGAGCCAGTCACCTCATCATAGAAAGCAATCAGGTTGGTCAGGCATGATTTTCCCTTGGTGAATCCGTGTTGACTGTTCCTGATCACCTTCCTCTCCTCCAAGTGCCTTAAAATGGATTCCTTAAGGACCTGCTCCATGATTTTTCCAGGGATTGAGGTGAGGCTGACCGGTCTGTAGTTCCCTGGATCCTCTTTCCTCCCTTTTTTGAAGATGGGCACTATATTTGCTTTTTTCCAGTCGTCAGGGACCTCCCCCTGTTGCCACGAGCTTTCAAAGATAATAGCCAATGGCTCTGAAATCACCTCAGCCAACTCCCTCAGCACCCTTGGGTGCATTGCATCCGGCCCCATGGACTTGTGTATGTCCAATCCTTCTAAATAGTCTTGGACCCGTTCCTTCAGCACTGTGGGATGTTCGCCTCCTTCCCATTCTGTGCCATCCAGTACAGCAGTCTGGGAGCTGATCTTGTCTGTGAAGACAGAGGCAAAAAAGGCATTGAGTACCTCAGCTTTCTCCACATCCTCATTCTCTAAGGGGCCCACACTTTCCCGAATCTTCCTCTTGTTGGCAACATGCCTGTAGAAACCCTTCTTGTTCCCCTTCACGTCCCTTGCTAGCTGCAACTCCAATTGCGCTTTGGCCTTCCTGATTTCATTCCTGCACGTTCGAGCAGTGTTTATATAATCCTCCCTAGTCATCTGACCAAGCTTCCACTTCTTGTAAGCTTCTTTTTTGCGTTTAAGTTCACCAAGGACATCTTTGTTAAGCCAAGCTGGACACCTACCATATTTGCTATTCTTTCCGCACATCGGGATGGTTTGCTCTTGTGCCCTCAATAAGGTCTCTTTAAAAAATAGCCAGCTCTCTTGGGTTCCTTTCCCCCTCATATTAGCCTCCCAGGGAATCCTGCCCATCAGTTCCCTGAGGGAGTCAAAGTCCGCTTTTCTGAAGTCCATGGTCCGTATCCTGCTGCTCTCCTTCCTTCCTTTCGTCAGGATCCTGAACTCGACCATCTCATGGTCACTGCTGCCTAGGTTGCCACCCACTTCTACTTCCCCTACCAAATCTTCCCTGTTTGTGAGCAGCAGGTCAAGAAAAGCACGGCCCCTAGTTGGTTGCTCCAGCACTTGCACCAGGAAATTGTCTGCAACACTCTCCAAAAACTTCCTGGATTGTTTGTGCTCTGCTGTATTGCTCTCCCAGCAGATGTCAGGGTGATTGAAGTCTCCCATGAGAATCAGGCCCTGTGAACTGGAAACTTTCCCTAGTTGAGTAAAGAAAGCCTCATCCACCTCATCCTCCTGGTCTGGTGGTCTGTAACAGACACCCACCAGGACATCACGCTTATTGTTCTTGCTTCTAAGCTTAACCCAGAGACACTCAACTGACTTATCTCCAGTTTCATACTGGAGCTCAGAGCAGTCATAGTGCTCTCTTACATACAGTGCAACCCTCCCCCCTTTCGCCCCTGCCTGTCCTTCCTGAACAGTTTATACCCATCCATGACAGCGCTCCAATCGTGAGAGTTATTCCACCAAGTCTCAGTTATTCCAATCATGTCATAGTTTCTTGACTGTGCCAGGACTTCCAGTTCTTCCTGCTTGTTTCCCAGGCTTCTTGCATTTGTGTACAGGCACTTGAGATAAGTAGCCGATTGGCCTACTTCCACAGTATGAATCGGGAGGCCTCCCCTGCTGCACCCTCCTCCTTCTGCTTTCTTGCGGTGTCCCTCTTCCCCACTAACCTTCGGGCTTAGGTCCCCGTCCCCCGTCGAAACTAGTTTAAAGCCCTCCTCACTAGGTTAGCCAGCCTGTCTGCGAAGATACTCTTCCCTCTCTTCGTTAGATGAATCCCGTCCCTTCCTAGTAATCCTTCTTCCTGGAACAGCATTCCATGATCGAAGAATCCAAAGCCCTCCCTTCAACACCACCTGTGTAACCACGCATTTACTTCCCCAATGCGACGGTCCCTAGCTGGGCCTTTTCCCTGAACAGGCAGGATGGACGAGAACACCACTTGCGCTTCAAACTCCTTAATCTCTTTTCCCAGAGCCACATAGTCTGCAGTGATCCGCTCAAGATCGTACTTGGCAGTGTCATTGGTACCCACATGGAGGAGCAGGAAGGGGTAGCGGTCTGAGGACTTGATAAGTTTTGGCAGTCTCTCCGTCACATCCCTGATCCGAGCTCCAGGCAAGCAGCACACTTCTCTAGTTTCCCGGTCCGGACGGCAGATGGATGACTCCGTCCCCCTTAGGAGGGAGTCCCCGACCACCATCACCCTTCTCTTCCTCTTTGGAATGGTGATCGTGGAACCCCCATCCCTAGGAGAATGCATCCCTTGCCTTCTGATCAAACGGGTCTCCTGATGATCCATTCCCTCCGAAGGGTCCTCCAAATCATTCTCTGCTGTAGTACTTGTGCAGAGAGGATGAAAACGATTCCTTACTTCTATCTGCATGGTGGGCACATGGGTTCTCTTTCTTCGGGAGGTCACATGCTGCCAATTTTCTTCCCCGTTCTTGGTTTTCGCCTGCCCGGCCTTCTCTGAATCTTCCTTACGCTCTGCCTGTACCTGATGGAGCACGACATCGTTTCCTTTAATGCACCGCAGGGTTGACATTTGGGTCTCTAGTCCTTTAACCTTCTCTTCCAATAAGGAAACCAGCCTGCACTTGGTACAGATGAAGTCATCTCTGTCCTGTGGGAGGAAGACAAACATAGCACACCCAGTGCAGGTGACAACAACAGATCGCTCCATCTCCATCTCTCTGCTCTGAGAGCCTCCTCAGATGTTCACTTTCCTGCTCAGCAATGCCTGTAAGGCAAGAAGCTGCAGTGGGCTCTCTCCGCAGGCGAACTCCCAGGCAAACTCCCTCCTTCTCCTTCTGTTAGCCGCCCCTCTGTTCACCGCTCAGCTGGTTCACAGCTGGCTGCCTTTTATAAGGCTGGGGCAGCTGCCCCGCCCCTGCACTTACCCCTCAAAGCCCCGCCCCCGCAATTAACCCCACCTGGATCCAATCAATCACTCAAACAGCCAAACCCCCAACTGCCAAAATGGTGCCTGTAACTGCACCAGTCACAAGCACCCACCCACAGTCAGCTGTACTTGTACCAGTCACACACCTGCCCCCCAGTCTGTGCATGGGTCCCCTTTTCACCGTGTAGGTAAGTAGGAACTGTGGATGGGCAAAGTAGTGGCTGTGCAAATGGGAAGGGTAACAGTTGCCTTATCTACACTAAGATTGGCTCAGCCTGAGATCCTGCTGCAGGAACAGGGCAATGAACTCTCTACTGCAGTGTAAGTGCTCAGCTGGACTTTTTTCTCTCGTCATAAAGGGTAGAAATTGGCCTTCAGTGATCTCTGTGTTTATAGGGAGCTGGGGTTTTCAGAGCTGCCTAAGGGATCTGAATACTCAGTTTTTGTTTAAATTAATGAGAACAAGTGTGCAAACCCCCAAGGCACCCTTTGAAGTCCTCCCCAGAAGGCTTTTTTCCCCTAAAGTGCTGTGAACTTTATGTAGAAATTTGCAAGTGTAGGAAGAGCTGAGAAGGGGAAATGTCTGTTAAATGATTTTCCAGTGGGGACAGAAGCAGGTAATTCAAAGAAGCAGAAAGGAGCCGTGCTTTTTACTTGTGAAAGTTGGAACTAGATGTTTTATGTTTAGAACTGTCACCTCCACACAGGTTTGAACTGGTTAATTTGTGGTTTGAATAGATACAGGATGCACATTGAGCCCATGTTTAGGTGACAGGGATTATCTCATTTCGAGTTGTATGTAAAATGTGTCTATGTGCCCACAGAGAGCTATGCTGGGCTCATTTCCAAACACTAACAAATCAGACCAATTAACTGTCACTGTCTTGTTTCACGGGCCTTGGAGAGAATTCTCTGCCCCAGCGGCACGGCTGTGCGGTCTGGCTAGGAGTGCTGTAACAAAACACACACAGTCAGGATTTGCACAGCTGTGTGGTCTGGCTAGGAGTGCTGTAACAAAACAAACACTCAGGATTTGCATGGCTGTGCGGTCTGGCTAGGAGTGCTGTAACAAAACACACACACTGAGGATTTGCACAGCTGTGCGGTCTGGCTAGGAGTGCTGTAACAAAACAAACACTCCGGATTTTTACGGCTGCCCTGAGACGCTGCTCGCACTGGGGCACAAGATGGTCTAGCTCAGGCTGTGCTCAGAAGTGACTGTCAGACATGACGCTACCTCCATTTCCTGCAGTGTTTGTATCCCAGGCTGACACACCCAGTGGACGAGCTCCACGTGGGAAAGAGCTGATCTTAGAGGTGATGCCTGCAGGGTCCATCCACACCCTCCTCCCCGGCTCATGCTGAGCTGCACACCCAGCTAAAAAGAGGCACTTCCACTGTGTTCTTAACTGGGCACCTCCCATTAGCCTGGCCTTACAGGGAGCTGTTCCCGTGTGTCACTGGGACCAGGGGGCAGGTACCATCTCCAAGATCAGGAGCTGGCCTAGGATGGGAGTGCAGGGACCTCCACAGGGACCCATCTGTGTCTCTGCATGTGTCCGTCTATTTGTTTCTCTATTTTATAACAACAGCCCAGCTGCATTAAACAATAACAGGAACTTCACCATAAACATGACAGAATGAAATCTCACCTCTTACCCTTTTCCCTGTGTAGAGATGCTGCGATTGGAACTGGAGAGTGAGAAAGGTCAGTGTCTGGGCCATTTACATTAACTAATATTACAGTTATTCCCATAAACACAACAGATTGAAATTTCTCCTCTCACCCATTTCTCCCTCTAGAGATGCTGCGAACTGAACTGGAGAGCGAGAAAGGTCAGTGTCTGGGCCAATTGCATTGACTGACGTAATGGTTATCCCCATAAATATAACTGAATGAAGCCAAAGGGATGCTGTGATGCAGTGTAAAATCGTCACAGGATAGAGATTCCCACGCTCAGCCCAGGGGCACGGCTGGGCCAGGAGAGCCCTTGGGAATGATGCAGGAACACTGCAGAGCTGAGGGGAGCGGTGATGGGGTGGGAAATGAAGCAGAGCCCCCCATTCAGTTGTGGGGAGAAGATATTTGCACAGAGATGATTCTGCTGGAGCAGGAGGAGGCTACATGTGTGTGCTGGAGAAAGTGTAAAACACATGTGGGCTGGAACAATTGCAAATAACGTGCTGGTGTTTGAATGGGTGATGGGGAATGTCTCCGTATCTGCACCAGAGCCCACGCAGGGAGCTCAGGGCTGCTTGTGCCGGCACAGACGGGCTCTGCAGGGGAAGAGCTCTGAGCCCAGACTCTGAGTCACCCTAGCCCAGCTGGGACAGGGTCATTTCTGGGGACTTGTCCAGTATTGGGATCCCTCACAGGGGATCCCCCGGTGTCCTGGCCTTACCATGGCCGCGTAAAGAGAGAAGGGGCAGGATTTCACCTTCAGTGACCATGTGCTGTATGTGTGTGCGGGTGCATTTCTTCTGGTACCCAGGAGGCATTTGATACTGGGGAGAGGTGAGGGGAGAGGATGGGGAATGTGTCTCCTCTCTCCCTTCCCTGTCTTAGCATGAGCGAAGATTACGCTATATTTGGATCGAGGTTGGTCTAGAAATGGCTTGAATTCACTGTTCCTCACGCCACCGACTTTTGAAAGCAGGTAGCTGCCCCACTGCCCAATGTCTGTCATTGCTCCACTGCCCCCTCCTCTTCCTCCCCACCAGTATCTGCCCTTGCATCCAGCAGAGAAGGAGAAGCACATGAGCTGGGTGTTTCCGCTAAAATGATCAGCAGTGAGATAATTGCAAATGACGACAATTAAATTGCCATCGATCAGTGCTGTCTGCAGACTCAGGCAGATCTCACGGGGCTGGTGCACTGGTTATACCCAGGTCACTTGCTCAGTGCCACCTTCACACCCATAAGGGCTGGACACATTTTAATAAATGGAGGGTGGGATTTTCTCCCCCATCCCACCCCCATTGTGTTCGGTTTAAGAACCAGAGCAGCGTAAAAGGGATTCCAAGGGCTTGGATCCAGCGGGGTGAGGATTCCTCCAGCGCAGGCAGTGCAGAGAACAGCTTCAGGCTGCCTTCTGAGGACCCACTCACAAGCCCTGTTGTGGGGTGTGTGGAGATGGGACTGGGAACCAGAAGGACGTGTCGGGGTGGAGCCACAGCGCACAGAGCTGCTGAGATCCTGGGCCGTGCTGCTGCCCACAGGCACCCAAAGCTGCCGTAACTAACGGCAGAAGCTAAGGCAGAAAACCTCACTCCTACTAGGGAATAAGAGCACTGACGTGGGGCGTTATACCGGTGTGACCAGAGCGGTTTAAATTCCCACCTTACTTTAAGCTGGTGTAACCTTCCCATGCAGACAAGCCCTGGATTACAATGGGGGTTGCTTTTGCACCCAGAGCTCTCAGGATCAGGAGGATGTGGGGCAAGGGAGGAGGGTTAAAGCCACCTTCGCCTTCACGTGACCCTGGGCTGCAGGTTACGACCACAGAATCTCACCCTGAGAGTTTAGATCCTGCAACACAATTACGTGGCAATAATTTAACTAGAGGGTTGCTCACTTCATTGCTTACATAGGCCCAGTGGTGCATACATGTAGGCTCCTCAAAATCTCCCCCCACCTTCAAATGGGCCCCTCCCCCCCACACACTCTGGCCATAACCCTACTGATTTTTGCGAAAAACAGAAAATTGGAAAAAAAAATAATTTGCACTAAAATCAGCCTTTTCTGATTTTCACCCAAATCAATGGGGCTCTGACCAGAGTGGGGCGTCGAGGGGCCTGGCTGGAATACGGGGGTGAGGAGCCCAGCGGGCAGGGGATGGCTGGAGAGGAGGCAAGAAATCCAGCTGGGCGGCTGAGTGGAGTGGGATGAGGGGCCTAACCCTAATTCTAACCTTGCCCTCACCTTAAACCCTAACCCTAACACCAGGGTTCTGCCCAGTGATTGCAAGAACATGCCCATTCCAGACAGACAGAAACACCATCGAGTTCAGTGTGGGGCCTCCCTTCACTCAGCCGATAGGGACAGGAGACAGCCATTTACTCAGCGTTTTAACTGCACTAGGCGCTGTGTCCCCAGTATAACGCTGGCAGCGGGAATAGCTGGGCAGAGCCTGTGTGTGTTCTAGCTTCTACCAGCAGAAAAATGACTCTGTGAGTTTGCACTAATTGAAGTTAAATCTTTTCCCTTGTAACACCCCTCTCCTGTCATTGACTTGCAGCGGCGCATCGTGCAGAGAAAGTTACGGTCGGTCCCTTGGTTCAGTGGGATGGGATGGGAGGGGTTCCAGAGGGATAGCCATGTTAGTCTGTATACAACAAAAACGAGATTCCAAATCTCAAACTTTGTCACAACTTGCACAGACCCCGGGGCAGCTATTGGGAGCTCTCACTGTGAACCGAGAGTCGGTCTGGTTTGTGCCGTGCGCAGGGAAGCTCTGCCCCTTTTCCTGCACACTCAGCACATGGAATGAACAGACCCAGACCCGGGCTCCACAACAGTAATTCTCGGCCCTAGGGCAGAAAAGCTCCCAGGCACTCACTGCCATGTCCCTGACCCCCCTCCCGCTCAGCCCCTCTGCTTGCTCTCTCCTTCCCCCTTTGCCGCTCTCCCTCTCTCCTCTCTTCCACACCCGCCTGCCCCCGAGGCAGGGAGTGACTGGGGAGTGACTGGGGAGGCTGAGCAGGGAAGGAGGGCTGTGGAAGAGAAGAGGGGGGCCAAGAGGGGAGAGGGCCGGAGGAGGGTTGTGGAGAGAAGGCAGCGGCAGGGCAGAGACTCGCTGAGTGGGTGGGGGAGGGAGGGACATGGGGGTGAGCAGGCCAAGAGGGAAGGGACGAGGACGGAGGGCGGGGCCTGGGGCAGGTGGGGGTGGAGTGAGGGCAGGTCCATGAGCAGAAGAGGCAGGCCAGGAAACGAGCCTTCCCAAGGGGAAGCTTTACCTGTTGCCCATAGTATCGATCCCTCTGCCTCGGCCCTTTTAAATCGCCGGCCCCTGGGCAATTGCTCCTTTGCCCCCCGCCATGGCCGGGCCTGCCCAGCCCCCACGCACTGAACCCAGGGGGTTTATTGCTCCCACACGGCGGGGGAGGGAGCAGGTTTGAGGTCACTCTGCGACCGTGTCCCAGCGACGTGCCCCTGCTGGGAGCTGCTCTAGCACTTCGCTTGTCACAGTGTCACTCGCCATCTTCTCTCTGTGCTGATTGGCTGCCGGCTCCGACTCCCTCACACCCAGTCCTGTCACCCCAACCTCCCCCACCTCCGTCCTGCTCCCCTCCCCCTCCCTTTCCGTGTAGCTCGTCCCTCCCCCTGCCCAGCGCAGGGTGATTGTTAAAGGGTGGCAGGGACGTGCCATTTGCACCATCGCTCTGCTCACTTTGCTTGTGTGTCCTGCCCCTTCCCCCGCCCTGGGCCTGTCGTGTCTGGTTAGACTGGCAGCTCTTCGGGGCAGGGACTGGCGACTGCTCCACGTCTGTGCAGAGCCCAGCACTGGCCTGGCCTGGCCTCTAGGCACAGTTGTAATGCAGGGCGGGGCACCCACTTTGTTACTCATGTAGGCAGAGCTGCACCCCCAGGACAAGCCCTCAGCCCCCCTGTGGCCAGGTCCCTCCCCCAGCCCAGCCCCACTCTGGGCAGATCCATATTGACTTGGGTGAAAATTGGAAAATCTATTTCCAGTAAAATCCATTTTTTCCATTTTCTGATTTTTCACCAAAATCAGTCGGATTCTGAGTGGGGCTGGGGTCAGGGAGGGGAGGGGAGGGGTCTGGCTGGACTGGGGATGAGAAGCCTGTCAGGGAATGGCTGGCGTGGGATTAGGGACCCTGTGCCCTCATCCTGAACCCTAATCCTAACCCTGAGGTCACTGCCTCACCCTGTGTTCTGAGATTTTAGAGGAAATCAGGCTTTAAAGTTTTCCATTTTTCAACAAAATCAGGAAGGCTCTGTCCACTGATGCCTAAAACATGCCCTGAAATGTTGGAGCAGATGGGACGTGGTTTTTAAAAGTTATCACATTACACATAGACAGACAGACAGAAATGCCATCGGGTTGGGTGTGGGGCCTCCCTTCCCTTAGCCAATAATAATAGTTGATTTTCATAACAGCTTCATCTTTAAAGAAGCTGGTTTTATTTGGGAATAATTATCTAAACGGGTTTTTAATATGGATTCACTAAGACCCTGATTCAACAGGGTACTTAAGCACATGCTGGATTTTAAGTCCATGAGTCAATCCAGCCCAGTTCAGCGTGTGCTTAAGTGTTGTGCTGTATCAGACTCTAAAACTGAAGCCTTTAAGAACACAGGAGCTGCCAGAGCAAATCAGACCCGGGCCCATCTGATCCGGGATCCTGCCTCTGACAGTGGCCATCCCAGCACTGGCTGCTTCAGGAGAAGGTGCGAGAAACCCTAGTGGCCAATGATGGACTGACCTGCCCCCAGGGAAAGTTCCCTCCTGACCCCTGTCAGTTGGCGTTTGCCTTGTGCCCTGAAGCAGGAGGGGGCGCCTCTCCCATCCAGAATGCCTGTGTTTTTGACAACTGTGATAACTCTGGATAGTCACATTTCCATATCAATGTCTGCACCTTTCTGAATCCTTTCTCCATTTGGGTTTTTTCTTTACTTGTCTGTTTTATTTAATCCTACCCAGTATAAATCTGTATGTTCTCATTATCCATGTAAATATCTTTTTGTTTTACTCCTGCTAATCACTTGGCCTCAAGGTAATCTTGTGGCAAGTTGTTCCACAGGTTAATTGTGCATCCTATAAAAACAGCATTTCCTCTTATACTTTGAAATTTGCTGCTTTTCAGTTTGAGTGTCCTCTTGTTCTTGTCTTAGGAAAGAAGAAAGGTCTGAGCACCCAATTTCTCTCTCTCACTCGCTATTTTGTATTTTTCTGTCAAATCTCCCATCTAAATTAAAATGTCCCACCTTTAAAATCACTTGTTCTTTGAACATGCCTTCAGGCTCTAATTACTGTTATTGTCCATCTCTGTGTTATCTTTTCGGAGATGGTGTGACCAGCACTGCACACGGTGCCTGGATGAGGGAGTGTGTAAGAAACTTTTTCTATCCTGTTCCTTCTGCTTCATCCTAACTCTTCATTCTTTAAAACATTGCTGCACATTAAGCAGAGATCTTCATGGAGCTGTGTACAGTGATGCCTGGGCCTTTTCTTGAGTAGTTACAGTTAATTTTGAGTTCTATAACCTGTCTGAATAGCTCTAATTGTCCCTGCAATGTGCCTTCCCGTACACTGATCAACACTGAATTTCGTCAGTTGTCATGTTAGCCAAGCTTGGTCCCTCTGAAATAATTCTGTCTTCTCTGGTCTTGTCTGACCTAAATAATTATATGTCGTCTGCAAATTTTGCCACCTCTCATCTTATCCCTTTTTCCAAGTCACTGATAAATATTCTAACCAGCAGCAGCCCTAATAGCCAAGCTTGCGGGACCCCACTGCTAAATTTTTCCATATGAAAATTTACCATTTATTCCTACTCTCTGCTTTCTGTCTTTTAGTTGGTTTCTGATCCAAGGCTCTGCTTTGCCCCTCACCCCCATGATGACTTAGTTTCCATAATAACCTTTTGTGAAGAACTTTGTTAAAGGTTTTTTGAAAGTCCATGTAAATTATACCATTGGGTTCTCCTCTGTGCATTATTTAACTGACATAATCAAAGCAATTTAATAAATTAGTGGGACACAGGTTTTCTTTCCACCTCTGCTAGTCAGACGTTATCCTATCATTATCATAAAGCTGCTTTAGATTTCTATTGTAGTTATTGTTTCAGCCAGTTCAGCACGTACTGACGTAAGGCTCACTGGGCTGTAATTCCAACTTTTAAAGCTGGCTGCAACATTCCCAAACCTCTGAGTCTCCAGAATAGCAGCTGATTTTAATGAGAGATGTGAGTTGGAAGGGACCTCAGGAAGTCATCTAGTCCAACCCCCTGCTCAAAGCAGGACTAACCTGAGCTAAATCAGACCAGCCAGGGCTTTGTCAAGCCACAGGTTAAAAACCTCTAAAGATGGAGATTCCACCACCTCCCTAGGTAACCCATTCCAATGCTTCACCACCCTCCTAGTGAAAAACTTTTTCCTAACATCCAACCTAGACTTCCCCCACTGCAATTTGAGACCATTACTCCTAGTTCTGTCATCTGCCACCATTGAGAAGAACTTAGCTCCATCCTTCTGAACCCCCCCTTCAGGTAGTTAAAGGCTGCTAACAAATCTCCCTCATTCTTCTCTTCTGAAGACTAAACAAGCCTAGTTCTCTCAACCTATCCTCATAAGTCCTGTGCTCCAGCCCCCTAATCGGGTTTGTTGCGCTCCGCTGGACTTTTGCCAATTTGTCGACATCCTTTCTGGAGTGGGGAGCCCAAAACTGGACACAATACTCCAAATGAGGCCTCACCAGTGCCGAATAGAGAGGAATAATCACTTCCCTTGATCTGCTGGCAATGCTCCTACTAATGCAGCCCAATATGCCATTAGCCTTCTTGGCAACCTTTTGACTCATATCCAGCTTCTTGTCCACTGTAACCCCCAAATTCTTTTCTGCAGAACTGCTGCTCAGCCAGTTGGTCCCCCATCTGTAGCAGTGCATGTGATTCTTCCATCCTAAGTACAGGACACTCAATTTGTCCTTGTTTAATCTTATCAGATATATTTTGGCCCAGTCCTCTAATTTGTCTAGGTCACTCTGTATCCTATCCTTGCCTTCCAGCGTATCTATCACTTCCTCCAGTGTAGTATCATCTGCAAACTTTCTGAGGGTGCAATGCACCCCATCCTCCAGATCATTAATGAAGATGATGAACAAAACCAGCCCCAGCACTGACCCCTGGAGCACTCCACTCATTACCGGCTGTGAACTAGACATCGAGCCATTGATCACTACCTGTTGAGCCCAATGATCTAGCCAGCTTTCAATAAATCTTATTGTCCATTTACTCAGCCCATATTTCTTTAACTTGCTGATTAGAATATTATGGAAGATCATATCAAAACTTTGCTAAAGTCAAGGAATATCATATCCACTGCTTTCCCCACATCCACAGAGCCAGCCATCTCATTATAGAAGGCAATCAGGTTGGTGAGACATGACTTGCCCTTGGTGAATCCATGCTGACTGTTCCTGATCACCTTCCTCTCTTCCAAGTGCCTCAAAATGGATTTTTTGAGGACCTACTCCATGATTTTTCCAGAGATTGAGGTGAGGCTGACTGGTCTGTAGTTTTCTGGATCCTTCTTCTTCCCTTTTTTGAAGATGGGCACTATATTTGCCTTTTTCCAATCATCCAGGACCCCTCCCCCCCAATCTACAACCACATCAGCCAACTCCCTCAGCACCCTCAGATGCATTGCATCCAGCCCCATGGACTTGTGCATGTCCAGCCTTTCTAAATAGTCCTGAACCTGTTCTTTCAGCAGTGAGAGCTGCTCACCGCCTCCCTGTTCTGTGCTGCCCCGTGCAGTAGTCTGGAAGCTGACCTTGTCTGTGTAGACAGAGGGAAATAAAGCATTGAGTACTTCAGCTTTTTCCACATCAACTCTCACTAGGTTGCCTCCCCCATTCAGTAAGGGGCCCACACTTTCCCTGACCTACTTCTTGTTACTAACATACCTGTAGAAACCCTTCTAGTTACCCTTCATATCTCTTTCTAGCTGTAACTCCAGTTGTGCTTCGGCCTTCCTGATTTCACTTCTGCATGCTCAAGCAGTATTTTTATGCTCCTCTCTAGTCATCTGACCAAGCTTCCACTTCTTGTAAGCTTCCTTTTTGTCTTTAAGCTCACCGAAGACTTCTTTGTTAAGCCAAGCTGGTCATCTGCCATATTTGCTATTCTTTCTGCACATCGGGATGGTTTGTTCCTGCACACACAGTACGGTTTCTTTAAAATACAGCCAGCTCTCCTGGACTCCTTTCCTCCTCATATTAGCCTCCATGGGGATCCTGCCCATCAGCTCTCTGAGGGAGTCAAACTATGCTTTTCTGAGGTCCAGGATCTTTATTCTGTTGTCTTCCTTTTGTCAGGATCCTGAACTCGACCATCTCATGGTCACTGCTGCCCGGGTTACCACCCACTTCTGCTTCCTCTACCAATTCTTCCCTGTTTGTGAGCAGCAGGTCAAGAGGAGCACGGCCCCTAGTAGATTCCTCCAGCACTTGCACCAGGAAGATGTCCACAAAACTCTCCAAAACCTCCCTGGGTTGTCTGTGCTCTGCTGCATTGCTCTCCCAGCAGATGTTAGGGAGAGATCTCCTCTGCTCTTGGTGGCTGCTGGCTCTTTCATTGATCAGTTTGTTCCAATATCTCCTCTTCACATCTCAACCCCTGAACTTTATTTCCTGAAAAGAGCCGCTCCAGGGCAGGTCTCTCCCCTGCACCCTCTGTGGTAAAATGGATGCAATGAAATCAGTTAGTCTCTCAGCATTGTCCTTATCCTCCCCAATTGCTCCCTTTATCCCCTGCTGAACCAGGGACCCATCGATTGTCTGCAGATAGATTCTGATGGACTGAAATGATTCCCTGGTATTTGGTTTATATCTCAGGCCGTTCACTCTGCTAATTCCAGTTTAGCCTTCTAATTCCCATCACACACGTCACCTGCTGCACTGCACGCGCCTTTCTCCTGGCTCACAGGGTTAATATTTGCCATGTGCTGAGGGATCCCTGTTTGGCTCTAACAACCTCTTGTACCTAGCCAGGTGGCCGGACGGGGTTACTGTATTTCTCCCCTCGCTGATGCCTTTGTTGCCCAGGGGGTGCCAGGCTCTGGTTGCTGACGTAGCCTCCAGGCCGAGTCTAAGGATTTTAACTTCCCTGCTTTAAGGCCTTTTTGACTCGCTTCCCCTGGTGAGATAATGTGATATTGACGTGTTTCTCTTTGTTTTCTGTTTAGAGAAACTCCAGGCTGAGCTCAGTAAGTTCCATTCCCCCCAGTATCACCTTGTCTGACATTGTCTCCTGCTCAGCCTGTCTGTGTTCAGGGGCGTTCTCACCCCTCTGTCTGTGCTTGGTTGCAGGGTGGAGAATCGCCCAGACCTACGCAGGTACTGTACATCCCGCTCATATTTTATCCAGGGTGAGACCCCTCCTCCCCCTGGGGGCTCTCTGCTCCCATCCCTGCACAAAGCTTTTTCCTATGACATTCAATAGGCTAGAAGCAGCAATGTCACTGGGGCAGATGGAAAGGGGCAGACGACACCCGGGTTTATTGCAGGGCAGGGACACGTCCCCTGTGGGAAAGGGCTGATTGGTGAGGAAATACTGACCCTGCTGTCAGCTGTCCAGGGCGGTAGCTGGGTTCTGCAGGATGGATATTCTCACCTGTCCATAACTGGCACTGAACTGCCCAGCTCTCTCTTCCCAGGATTTGCATGCTCAGATCGGGCTTTAGCCCACAATTTCCTCCTAGCATAACATGCCCAGACAGGAGCTGTCCTGTGTCCATGGGTTTGCGGCAATGAAGGCCCTGTCCCCATTGCAAGAACAGACGGGTTTTTATAACCAGCTTGTGACACTCCCCTGACCCAGTTACAGCAAATTGTGCCCACACGGCACCTTTTCTGCCTCACAGCTGTGGCTGAGCTGTGTGTGTGTGTGTGTTTGCTCCTAGCATGCTGCCTGGCTGTGTGTGCACCGGTGCATGCTGGGAGAGTCTGGGGCAGCTCCAGCAGGGGTGAGAGAGCCCAAGGGCCATGCACACACATTGCAGCACCACTGGCCCAGGGGTCCCTGCACTCTGGGGTGTCTTACCGCACAGAGCTGGGGGGAGGGAGGGAGGAAGGGGGGCGGAGATGGGGCGGGCAGGAGAGTGACACAAACACCACTGGGGGGCCTGTTAGGGTTGCCACCTCTGAGGTCCAAAAAACCAGGACATCTGCCTGCTCTACATACCCCGCCTGTCCCCTCACCCCGGCACTGTCTGCCCAGCCCACCCCAGGAGAGCACCCAGCCCCTGCAGGTTCCTGCCCTGGGGCTGCCCCAGGTACCAACCATGCAAAGCAGGACACGGCGCCAGATCTACTCCTTCCTTGGCGGTGACCTCCACAGCCAGTGCCTGCGAGGTGGTGAATGGTCCCTGCTAGCCCGGAGCTCCCCATCTCACTCCCTGCTCCCAACCTGCTCCATCACCGCTGCTCCCAGACACTCTGGATCCAGGCTCCTTCCGTGCTGGCACCACCACCCCACAGCTCCGCACGTCCCACAGCCACGGACACGCCCGGCACTTGTAGACACTCCCCACATTAGTCCTAATCATCCCCCTCCCCCCCCGCCTGTGACACTGAACTGCTTCCCCTACAAGCTCCCCTCAGCGCTCTCCAGCCTGGAGAGGAAACGCTGGACATTTCAGGCCAATCTGGCCGGGCACAGGGAGAAAATTGAGTCTCAGAGCAGGGATGACAGACGTGGGGTTTCGCACCTCTCTCCCCTTTGCCTCCCTGGCACGTGCCCTTCCCCTTCACCCCCCTCTGCCCCCTGGAACCCACCCTCCTGCACCCCCTGCCCTCCTGGCACCTGCCCCTCACCCAACCACCCTCTGCCCCCTGGCATCCACCTCTCCCCCTTCCTCCTTGCCCTCATCTGCCCACCTGGTGCCTGCCACTGCCCCATGATGCCCATCCCACCCCTCACCCTCCTCTGCTGTCCTGCCTCCCACCCTTCTCCTCACCCTCTCAGCCTCCCTGCTGTGTCTGCCCCCCTGCCCCTACCACTCTCTGCCCCCAACTTCCCTCACCTTCCTCTTCCCCCCTGGTGCCAGCCCCTCCTCCTCTGCCCTCCTTGTGTCAGACCCTCTGCTCCACCCCCCTCAATCCCTTCAGTACCTGCCCCTCCCCCCTTTACCCTCCTAATGCCCACACCCCTGAGCACCCTCTGCTCCCCCTTCATCCATGGCTTCCCTCACCCCCTGCCTTCCTGCTGCCCAACCCTCCTTTCACCCCCTTCTCTGCCCAGGGCACCCACTCCTCCCCTCCCCGCCTCTATATTTTGCCTGCCCCTTCCTTTCCCCCCTTCTGCCTCCCAACAGATGCCCCCGCTGGCACCAACCCCTTCTCTTGATCCTTCTGCCCCCTGATGTCTGCCCATCTGCTCCCCCTTCTGCCCCCTCAATCACCCAATGGCACAAGCCCCTCCCCCACCCCCTGGTGCCTAACCGTAACCCTGCCCCTTCCCTTTCACCCCTCCCCCCTGCCACCTTCCCCATCCCACACCAGCCCCTACCCCTGCACTCCCCACCCCACATCTCCTGGTGCCAGCCCCTCCCTTCACTCCTCTGACCCCCTGGTTCACCTCTCTACTCTCACCCCCCATCTGCCCCTTGGTGCCCGCCCCTTCTCTTGCCCCACATTGGGCCCCCTGCTGTCCGTGCCTCCCTCATCCCCTTTACCTTCTGGGTCCCACCCCTCCCCTCATCCACCCTCTTCGTCCCAGTGCCCATCCCTCCCTGTGTTACCCTCTGCCCCCATAAGGCTGCCCTTTACCACACCCCTCTCTCTGCCCCCCTTGTGCTCACCTGCCCATCATCCCCCCCATTCTACCCCCAGTACCCGACCCTCCCTCCTCTGCCCCCCTACAGCCCGTCCCGCTCCTCATTTCCCTGCTCCTTTGAGCTCCCCATTGCCTCACCCCTTCTGCCCCCTGGTGGCCCCCCTTCCCTTGCTTCCCTCTGCCCCCTGAGACCTGCCCCTCCCTGCCCCCCCCTCTGTCCTCCTGGTGCCTGCTTCCTCCCTTGCCACCCACTGCCTTTGGGCCTACCCCTCACTTCTGCCCCTCTTCTTCTCCCAGCATCAGCCTGTTCCCTCCCATGCCCCCACTGACACCTTACCACCCACCCCTCCCCCGCTCCTGCTCTCCTTCCCCTCAAGTTCACTCCCATGGGCAGAGGGGCCCTGACTCCCCTTAACGGGCAACAACCCCCCCAGCAATTAACGAGGACGCAGGTTAATTTCCCTTTGATCCCCATGACCAGCCCCTGCCCTGGTCATGACTCTGTGACTCTCTCCCCAGTGGACGTGACTTTGGATCCAGACACGGCTCATCCCAACCTTGTCCTGTCTGAGGATCGGAAACGTGTGAGACTTAGAGACGCATGTCAGGATCTGCCCGACAATCCTGCGAGATTTGATTATCGTCCCTGTGTGCTGGGCGCTGAGGAGTTCCCGGGTGGGAGGCGTTACTGGGAAGCGGAGGTGGGAGACAAGCCTGAGTGGGAACTGGGGGTTTGTAGGGAATCTGTGAGCAGGAAGGGGCTGGTCAGACTCTCACCTGAGGATGGATACTGGGTCGTGTGGCTGAGGGATGGGAGATACGAGGCCCTCACTTCTCCCATGACCCCTCTCTCCGTAAACATCAGGCCCAGCCGGGTGGGGATTTTCCTGGACTATGAGGCGGGCGAGGTCTCATTTTACAATGTGACTGACAGGTCCCAGCTCTTCACTTTCACTGACACTTTCTCCGGGACGCTTCACCCTTATTTCCATCCTGGTCTCCAAGATGGAGGTAAAAACATGGCTCCCCTGATCATCTGCCCAGTCCCAGCCCAGGCCGGAGGGAATCTCTGTCCCTGACAGTGACACCTGCGGCAGAGACTGTCCCCTCCCAGCGCTGAGCAGCCCCCAGGCCCATTCCCAGGGGAGAGTTTAAAGGGCATCACCCACCTGCCCCCCCGCCACCCGCCCCTCAGTTCCCAGCACCAGGCCTGTGTGCTGGGGGAGGGGAAAGAAGGGGGTAGGGGGATCCGGCTGCTGGGATGTGGGGCAGAGCAGGGTGTGTGTGGGTAGGGTGGGTGCAGCATCAGGGGTGGAGGCTGAGGGTGGGGTGGGGAGGGGTCTGCAGCAGCAGGAAGGGAAGAGCCCAGCTGACATGAGGAAGACTCTGGGGGATGTAAGGAGGGGGGGGCGCCCAAGGAGGAAGAGCCCCTGGCAGAAATGCGAGGGGGCCAGTGAGCGAGGGGAAGGTCCCGGCATTTCCTTCCCTGGGGAAGTCTCAGTCCATGGCAGGGAGTGAAACTGCCACAGGGGGCAGCGCGGGGGCGGGGGTGAGAGCACCGGGGCCCTGCTGTACGGGCCGCTCTGCACTGCAGCCTCAGCCTGTGGGGGGAGCTGGTCCCAGTGCGATGGTGGGAGGGTGGGAGGTGGGGAGAGCTGGGGGAGGGGATTCGGTAGCTGGGCCAGGGGAAGGGGAGTGAGAGCCCAGCCCCAGGGCTGTGTGAGCGAGGGGCAGGCTGTGAATGGGACCCACTCACAGGAAGGAGCCCAGGCAGCATTGCCCACCCCCCATTTTTTTGCCCCACCCCGGTGCATTGCAAAAAAACAGCTCTTGGCACAGGGTGATCCCACTAGGAAATACGGACAGATAGCTCGTGTCTTCTGCTGCCCCATCACAGGTTGCTGCCCATCATCCTTCCCCATCCCCCAGCCTAGGGGTAGCAGATGGTGACGGACGGGGATCAGTCACTCCTGTCTGAATTTACTGCCTCTGTGAAATCTCAGTGTAAAGTAGGGAGAGAAAGAGAAAAGAGAGATTGTTCTAATTTGGAAAATGTTGCTATGCAAGGTGTAAGTATAAGAATATTATAAATTACATTTCAAGATTATTTCAAAAGCATTTCAAACATCTAAATATATGTTTCAAAATGGAATTATTTACCTTTATGCTTTTATTCTTCTCTCAAAACAACATTAAAATTCACCTGTAAATATCATTCATTTGTATTATTAATTTAGTAAAAAAATCATTTTAAAACCAATTCTGCGATAGAATTTCTTTTGATTTCATGACTATTTCCCTGCAATTCCCCCAGCCTCCAAGGCACGATGGCAAACCCAATCAGCATACACGACACAGCCACAAATCCCAGCCTAGCCCTCCCCATGCACACACCACTTACCACCTCTGAGGTTCCCCCAAGGCTGAGAAGCATCTCAGGGAAGGAAAGTCAGAAATCCATAAAAAAAAAAGCTACCCACACAGGACCCTCTGCTGTGTGACACTCCTCAGGGCAGACTCTCACTAGGGTAAGCCTCCTTGACTTCAGCGCCTCCTGGGACCGACCTCGAAGCCGTCAGCACCCCTGTTCCACACCAGGAGCTTCCTGCAGTGAGTCCACCTGAATAGGACACTTGGGGAAAGCCTTATACACCCCCAAAGGGGAACGATGCAGCCCTGACGTCTGCAGTCAGCAATGACTATCAGCCAGGGGTGTAAAACAAAGGGGTTTATTAGTGGTCCTGAACACAGCCTAGCAAAGTTCTTTGTTAGCACAGAACCCTGAAAGTCCCAGCTAAGTCCATCTGTATCAGACGCAGAGCGCAGAGCCCTGGCTCTTTCCCTGCAGTCCCAAACCAGAGATTGTCCTGCTTCCCACAGCCACCCTCAGTCACACCCAGTTGCACCTTCTCTGTCCTTTGTTGAGTTTCTGGAGCAAAACTGGTCACCTGCCCCCACCTCTCTCCTTGTTCTCCACCTCGCTATAGCCAGCTGCCTTCTTGCAGAGGTTGCCCCCACTCCCACCAGCCTCAGTTGCTAAGTTACAAAATCTCCAGCCATTGCCAGGGTGCAGGCAGCTAGCCGGCAGTCACACTTGCTCCTCTAGGGGTCTCTGCAGAGAACAATCACCCTTGTCCCACCACCTGGTTATTCGTGCAACACACACGGCGCAGCGAGGCATGTACACAATATTCACACAAAACACTAAGACAATCCCCCGTTTTATCACAAAATCCTCTTTGGAATATGAACAATAACGGCTTGTGGGTTTGTTCCTATTCCCCAGCCACAGCAGTGGCCAGACCCTCAAGGACACGGCCTTTATCAGTGGCTGAGTGGCTGCTAACCTGGGGTGGGGGGAAGGAAAATGTGGGATGAAACATTCACAGACCTCAGAGCAGCCTTCAAAAAGTAAACCCACAAAAACAACGGGGGAGGGGGAGGCTGCACTTGAGGGCAGAAAGGGGGGAAGAAATGGAGCTGTCCAGAGAGATCCTGGGAGTGGCCAAAGGCAGCATTGCAGGCTAGGGACAGCGTTGCCATGGCACAAGACACTGGAGAAGGACAGAGCTGCAGAGACAACTCCTGGAGGCAAGGCAGAGCCAGAACGCTCTGCTGCAGCACAGGCTGCTGTTAGACACCAGGCAACGCGGTGCCTCAGCCAGGACCAGCCATGTTCTGCAGCCCTTGGGCAATACAGGGTGCTGGGAACACCAGCAACTCCTCCCTGCTGCACTCCCAGCAGTGTCCCCAGGCATCATTCCCGGCACAGGCCCTAGCTCAGGGCAGCCAGCACAGCTGCCTTTGGCAGCCCAGCTTTCTTGGGCATCGAAAATCTGATAACGTCCAGCCTTGCCACTGAACGCTGGAAGGCCCAAGAACAAGAAGAGGCAGAAGCCAGGTGTGTGCTGACCTGGGACTCGAAGGCACCCCCGTTTTGTTCTGTCGTCCACTGCACTGTGTCCCTAAGTTCTTGCTTCATTATTGTTTTATTAAAGGTTCGTTTGTTTGTTCTATAGGTTGTTGTTTAATAATAAAATCTATTAACAATTCATTATTAAAGAGCAACCTGCTGACCTGTTGGACTCTGGAAAAATCTAAAACGATTGATTAACCATTTATTAAAGCATCTATTAATCATTAATGAATCCCACAGCCTCACTTTGCTCAAAACAATTCATAAATGGAACCTTAGTAGAAAGTGTGACCTGGGACAAGGAAAAAGACCAGGTGCCACTCCATCCCCAGGAGAAGCTCACCTGGGCAGGCTATTTACAGGATCTGTCACTGTGAACTGTGGGTCTTCTGCTGGGTCTTCATCACTCACTGCTGGGAGGAGTTTGGGAGAGACTTGCCTTGTCCCTAGTGCAGGAAAAAGTCTTCTGGGGACAGGAACTTCCAACCCGACAAGCAGCAGGGGAATAAAATGTGGTAAAAATAACAACTAAGGTTAGGGGAAGCCAGGGCCCAGGAGGGGACAGCAGGTGTGAGAAACACCAGGAGAGTTTACAGCTCTTCTGTAGAGAGGATCAAGCCCCATCTGTGTGGTCTGCAGCCAGTGCCAGGGTCTCAGGCTCACACTGCAGTTCCCATCCAGGAGGCTGCCCGGAGGCCAAGGTGGGAATCTCTAGTCTCTCAGTATTTATCCAGGATCATTGAATCCTGCGGGTCTCTTTTGCCTTCTTCTCCCTTATTTATTTGGTGGAGACATTCTTGATGTGAAATCCCCATGGGAAGATGTTGCTCACCCTTGTAAGTTGCAGGAACACTTTGCTGATATTTTTTGCTGGCAGGTGAAAGAGAAGTTCTGGAACTTCCCAAGTCGAATGTGACAGAGTCTGTGAAGATGAGTATGGTGAGAGGTCAACAATCCTAGGGTGGAAGGCAAGTGTCTGGCTTTCATCTAGAAAAAAAACTGGGTTCTGCATAGTGAAGGGTGAAGCCAGATTCTCTGTGCGTGTCTGACTTTTTCCTGTGTCTCTCACTGCCCCAACATCAAACTTCTCCACTAGTAATTTCACATGCAGGATCTTGGGCAGAATGTTTCTGGAAAGTTTGGGGCAAATCCAACAAGATACGATGGAGAAATAATGGGTCAGATATTGAGCATAGCATCACTTCTGGGATACTTCCCTGACATTATTTTTGGCTCACGTTGCCCAGTATGGCTGCAGTAAAAACACCAAGGAATTTTAAAGCAGATTTAAAAATTGAACTGTGTTTCCAGAGTAATCCACTAGCTCTCTGGTCACTACACAGGCCTTGTCCACACACAAATTACACTGCTTTAACTATACTAGTGTAGTTAAAAGAGTACAAACCACTTCTGTGGATGCAATTATATCGGGGTTTGTCCAGGTGGGAAAATTACAACAGCATTAGGCAAGGTGAGAATTGAAACCACTATAGTTACACTGGTACCATTCACCTGGTCGATGCTTTTATTCTACAATGAGTGTCTACAGGAGGAGTTATACTTGTGTAACAAAAGCCATTTAACTACACCGGTGTAATTATTCCAGTAGAGCTAATGAAACTTTCCCATGTAGAAAAGCCCTCCCTATAAAGGTCG
Organism: Emydura macquarii macquarii; assembly: GCF_026122565.2. Classification (NCBI taxonomy): domain Eukaryota; kingdom Metazoa; phylum Chordata; order Testudines; family Chelidae; genus Emydura; species Emydura macquarii. The sequence continues at coordinate 68,160 of NW_027133202.1, forward strand.
CTTGTACAGGTATAGCTATTCCCATAGGGAAAGGAAATGAGAGATACCAGTATGAGGGGCTCTATAACAAGAGAACTGTATCTGTGCAGGGTTGCACTGATCTCTCTCTTTCAGTAGAAAAATCACCCCTGAAATAGTTACACCAGGATAAAAACTTCACACAGACCAGGCCTAAATAAAGGTGCATTTTTTAAACTGATTTAGGACAGGTCCACACTTCACATTTCAGTGGCACAGCTGCACCGTGCAGTTGCGCCACAGTAGCACTTCCGGTGAAGAC
>NW_027133203.1:0-6787 GCF_026122565.2 Emydura macquarii macquarii
TTAAAGTGAAGTTCAGCCTGAGAGAACAGAACAGTAACTTCAGGGTGAAGATCCTTACAAGAGTATTGCAGATATCAACAAAGGAAAAAAAAACCCTGGCTATCAGAAATGCCAGGAGACTGCAGTTAAGGTAAATTTGCAAGAAACTACAAACATTTGAGCGTGTGAAAATTCACAATTAAGGGATTATTCAGACATCTCTCCCGTTTGTACAAATTAAGTAAGCCAGCCAGAGAGCAGGAAACACACCTTGAAACCTAGTGACCAATCACACAGACTGAACTCCGAATGCTGAACATCACGCCTATGAAGGCATGCTTCTCTGAATGAAGAGAGAAACTCCTGTATGCTCCGATACATTTGCTGAAAATCAGTTACAAAGAGCTAATCCTTTCGTTATTGACAGACGTCTCGGCCAGAGAAAAGGGCCAAATTTGATGAAAATGTTCAGAATGAACCATTCAACCAGCTCCACAGATTGATCAATTTCTTCCCTTTCTACCTTCTAGCACGGATCATTCCTTCCCTTCTCCAACCCTCCCCTTAGATCCATGAACTTCTCTCATTGACCTCTAGTCCCATTTTCAGCCTGACGATGTCCAGTGGGATTCAATGTGCCTGTAATGGTTCCCCTTAAAGTTAGGAACCTGGACACATCAAAGATTGCAGTGCAGACACACCAAATTACAGGAAGATTATAGTCATGTAACCCTCCTAACTGATTTTCCTGGTGTAAAGCATGAAGGATTATTTTTTAAGAGTTAGGCATTATAGATGGGACTGAATAAGTTTATTTATGGTATTGGGAAGTTTGATACATTAGTTTTAATTTTATGGTGTTACAAAGCTTACTTATATACGGGTTTTTTTTTTTGGTTTTTTTTTTACTTAAATAATTTATTTACATTTCTTTTATTTATTTACTTACAAATACAGACCTTGTTCTTCTCAGTAAGAACAGGGGTGATAAAGACATAGACAGAACAGGATTTCTGACTATCCTGGGGGGTGGGTGGAAATGGGTGGAATCTTTGCAGATAAGAGGGTACACCACAAGGGGGGTGGGCCGGGGTGTATGGAATGTGCTGTTCTCATGGAAAGGCAGAATCACTAAGTGGGCATCTGGTCTCTGAGTTATCAGGCATGTACACTAGCCATTGTCCTTGAGGTTTTGTTATGCAAGCCTGTTAATTATTGTGGGTTTCAGTTGGGCTGAAAACTGCTTCAGGTCTAACTGTTCCCTCCGGTTTGACAAATCGAACTTATAAGTGAGATATGATTAATTATTTAAATACTTTGATATTTATGATTTATTTTAGGATTATACAGGGAAGGTGTTATGGAAGGGGGAGGAAAACGGGGTGGAGGCAAGTGTAAAGAGCATAGTGAAGTTATTAATTATGTGTTTAAAGTAATAGCACATACATACAAATAAAAATAGGACAAAAAGAGAAACAGCAGTGGCAGCTATATGCAGGATAGTCCACCAGGTGATGAGGTTGTACAACGGGCCAGAAGTTGAATTTTTTAAGCGGGTTACAATCTGGGTGAAGAGTTGGACTTTTACACGGCCTTTAGCATGTTCTTATGAACGGTGGCAGACATAGTGGCAGCAGCAAGGACTACTTTAGCCAGCAGCTTTTTTGCCATTTGGGATTGCTATACTATTAAGGATGTGTTATTTTAGTGAAAATGCGGCCAGGCAAATAAATGTTATTCGGAGTGAAGGAGTTTGTAATCTGTAGACACATGGAGGAGTTGGCTGGATACTGTAGTGGGCCATAGTTGTAGAAGAAGAAGTATTTAAAGGTCAGAGGATAGAACAAAAGCAAATATAGTTAGCAGTTTTTGTACAATGATTTGAAGTTGTTATGAGCATGCTGCCACTGGGAGAGGGAAACATAAAGCCAGAAAGTCCTATCCGATAGGCAGTGTTGTTAAACCACACTTGATAAATTTAAAATGAAAAGAGGAAGGAAAAACATGAGTGGGGATAACAAAAGGATATGTAAAAAGAAAATTAAAAGAGAGGGTGGAAGAGGTTTTAGGGGGTGGGGGGAGGGCAACAATTAACTGAGCAGATATATTTGCTAAGTTTGCAAGGGCAGAGGAAGAGAGGGTGTGGGAGTGGGGGAAAACTAAGGCATATATTTAACATATTTTTAAAAATATATTGAATAAATTACGAGCTAATATATCACAAGCATGTTTTTTAGATTGGGATATAATTATATTGATTATGATATTGGAGGATTTTTTAATTGCTATATAGAATTTATTTATGGCTGCATTAATAGCAGTGAAAGAGTATAATAAGCCACCATTGGTGTATTTTAGGGCTTGGGTAGCTTGGCTTTTAATTCAGGCATTGTAAGATTTATTTGCATTGGCATTAAGCGAGTTATGGGATTTGAGCTTAGATATTTTTTTTATGTTACTTAGGATGTTTTGCTTTTGTTTTTTTATTGTATGGGTGCAGACAGTATACTGGTGCACTAGTAATTTTAATTGTTTTTGTAGATATTGTAAAGAATTAGGGTGGTCGAAACATACATTTTGTAATGGTACAGCAAACTTAGACAAATTATATTTAACTTTAATAGAAACTATAATTATATTATGTAGAATTGTTTTATTAGATTTTAAATGAATAATACTATTAGGAGGGGTGGAGTGGAGCACAGGACAGGTCGTAGAGGGGATATAACCACAGGTAGTTAAGTTATAGTATTTTATATTTGAATATTTTAGGCGTTTGACTGGGTTTGAACAGTGTTTTTGGCAATACTGGTTTTTTATTTTAGGTTTTTATAGTAAAGCTGAAAGTTTTGTTTATTTTGCTTTTAGACATTATTTTTTAAAAAATAAGTGATGTACTATTTTTATGTTTGTATTTACAAATACAGGTATAGTTTTTTAGACTGGTAATTTGGATAGGTGGGCAGAGTTGAGCAGGCACTAAGCCGCAAGATAACTTGTCTTCAGACGGAAGGAAACCTGGAACATAATTTTTGGAAAGGGTTAGAGATATTTTAGGTGAGAGTTACAAATTTAGTAGTGGCAATAGAAGAAAGAGACTTGTTGCTGCCAAGGGGAATGGTTTATATGTATTAGACAAAGATTTGTTTTTTTGCTTTAATAAGTGGGCTAGTACTTTAATATTTTTAGATATAATTTAATATATTTTATGTTTTAGTGTAGCTAAATTGAGAATTTGCATTTTAATATATTTAATAACTAAAACAGTTTTATTTTTTATTTTTATTTGCTGTTTGTGCAATAGTTATGTGATAGTGTTTAATTATTGCCACATATTTTATATAGCTTTAAGGTTTTTTAATTTTATTTGGACTAAGTTTATATTGATATATATATATATATATATATTTGTTTATAGTACTTATTGTTTTTTTTTGTTTAATATAGTATACTACATAATGTTAGTAATAAGACAAACAGCACAAAACACAAAACAATCTTTGTTGCAATAATAAATTGATGGTGTTGTTTTTTAGCTATTTTGTTGGCATTCACTTTTTTTGAAGTTCTGAAAGACAAAAGAACATTTTTTACCCCCTTTTGTGGGTGGCAGATTATTGCTTAAAATACTTTTTTTTTGTTGTTGTTGGAGGGATGAATTTTGAGCCTTTTGGTTTTAAGTAGTTTGTTTACTGCTTAGATATGTCTATTATTTGTAGTTTTTTTGTGCTATTTTATTACAAAAAAAAAAAAAAGGATTTAGAATTTTCCCCCATTCTTCTGGTTTTGACTGCCTCTCCCACAGCCACATTTTTGGTCTTTAGAAGATGCTGAACTTTATAAAACATGGATGTACCCAAAGGGTTAAATGCTAACCAAACCAATTCATTTAAAACCTACAAAACAGGGTTTTTACAAACTAAGAGTGTTGGTTTAGATCTTTAAAATTATACAGATTTACACAATATATTTGCACACACAATTTTTTTTATTTTATTTTTTTGCACTGTTTAAATTATTTTTATTTAGCTGTATATAAATTAAATTTTGTTTAATGCATTTGGAGGCATTAAGTTTTAATGGAAACTTTAATGGAAACTTTTTTTTTTTAGTTAGTGATTTAAATTAAATCATTTATATTTAAATTATTTTTAGTTAGGATATTTACAGACTATTCCTTTGGGAAAAGGGCCCATTTTTTTTGAATGGTTGTAAAGAAACTAAGAATTATTTTTATAAAATTTTTTACAACTTTTAACTGTTTAATTTTTTTTAGCTTTTGTAGTGTTAATTTTTTTAAATTATTTTTTTATTTTTTAAAACAATATTTTTATTAGCCCGGATGTTATTATTTTAAGTACTGTTTTAGGGATTTGAATTTGCACGGCCTGCACTTACTCCTCTCCTTACTCCTGCCACAATGCCCCTCTGGGCTTATAACATGCTTTTTAAAAAAAATGTTGTTGTTTTGGGGTGGTTTTTGTAGGCAGTGATGCGTGTGCCTCCTACCCCTGAAATAGTAATGTATTGTTTAGTAATGGGGAGTGGGAGGTCAGTAAGGGAAACGGACGCTCCCGTATCCACAAGAATTGTGCGTGGCCGGCCCCTTATCCGTACTTGCAAATGTGGTCTTGAGAGGTTTATATCTGCCTTTATAGCACTGACGGATAAGGGGGCTGCTGAATTCTAGCGGGTCATGGAGTTCAAAAGTCTAGCCATTTCTTCCCTGCTCAGGTGTGAGTAGGGGTTGGCAGTGGGCTGAGCTGCTGGCTGGGGTTGGTTACCCAGGGCCGTCCGGATTGGGCATCCAGCTGCCCAATGTCCAGTTCCCTCACAGATAAAACATGGCAAAGCGGGGTGAGGGGAGGGGATAGGAGCGGGGCCAAGACCGGACTGAAAAAGCAGAGTACTGCAGCGGTTTAATTGGCCGTGGTCCCGTCCCTGACTAGGGATTTGGGCTTTAGATCCGGGAGATCCTTTAATAAGCCCCTCATTTCCCCGGTACTGAGAGGAGTATACTTATAAGTATGCTGAGCTGTTCTGTTATCTCCCTGTCCTGTCCATCACGTGGTTACTTGGAATGGGGCCAAGGGAGTGCTGGCATCAGGTTTTGGGTTAAATGGAGGAGGAGGAAGAGGCCAATTATCCTGAGTTCCCTTTGTGTGTGCCAGCTTTCATCTTTGTATTTGTTTTTAATTAATTTATTTTTGGTTATTTTTATTATTATTGTTTGAACTAAAATCGTTGTGATATTTTTGTTGCATGATAGCAGTAATATGATGTGCAGAGGAATTACATTCTTTTATTTTAATTTTTAAAGTACTATTTTTTGTTTGGCGTTTATTTAATTTATGGTTTAGATTTGCTTTTTGCCTTTGCACTGATGTGAAAGCCTCTTGAAGTTCCTCTAACTCCTTTACCTTTTTTACATATTTACAGTAAAGTATTACACCTCCTTTCTTTAGCTTTTTTTTTTTTTATTAGACTATAATAACAAACTGTTTTTTACACTTATACCAGTCCAGCCATCTTTTACTATAGATTTTTGAACCTTTGCATGTTGTTTTTTTTTAAATGTAATGGTTTTTCCTCCCGTTGAGGGCATCATTGAAGCACCCTGGGGCAATTCGTACGACATTGTCACCCAGCTTCCTAAAACCCACTTAAATGGTGTTTTAGGGGAATCAGCTAAGCACACCCTTGTACTCAGCATTACTAAAGCACACTCTGGTGCTCAGCACTTGGCAGTGTAGCCTTCGCCGAAGTGATCCCTGCACCCCAAAAACCCTACTGAAGCACACACTGGTGCTCAGTACTTGGCAGTGCAGCCTTCACCGAAGTGATGCCTGCACCCCGAAACGTGGCCAAAACTACAACCCCAAAACACAATCCCTGTTTAGTCCTCTTGTCTATGTGCCTTATGCATGGTTCGTTTTATAAAAAAAAGGGTGCAAAGGGATATCTCAGGGAGTCCCAGGCCAAGGTGCGTGCCAGAGGTGGTAAGTATAAAATGTACTTACTTCTGTCCTTGGTTGTGGGAAACACTCCGAGGATCCCAGTTGTACCCTGCTCGCTGCGTCAAATTGTAAAGCACGAAGGATTATTTCTTAAGAATCAGGCATCACAGATGGGACTGAAAAGGTTTATTCACGATATCGGGAAGTCTGATAAATCAGCTTCAACTTCATGGTGTTACAAAGATTACTTATATACGGGGTTTTTTTTACTTAAACAATTTATTTACATTTCTTTTATTTATTTACTTACAAATACAAACCTTGTTCTTCTCAATAAAAACAAAAATAATAAAAACAAAAACAAAACAAAATTTCTAACTATCCTTATAAAAAAAAAACCTTTGTAAATAAGAGGATACGCCACAAGGGGGGTGAGTGGGGGTGTATGGAATGTGCTGTTCTCATGAAAAGGCAGAATCACGAAGTGGGCATCTAGTCTCCAAGTTTGTTTTTTTTTTGTTTTGTTTTTTTGGTGTTTCAGCTCTCCTTTATTGATGTACATAGCTGTGCTCTACAACCCAATACACCTGTTACAGTAAATAACTTGTCCAGATTTACAATATAGGAGAACGCTCTCAGGAAACAGGACTACTCAGCTCAGACAGATATGCGACACGACACTGCAGTAGGAGCACAAGCAGCTCTCAGCAGCACAGGAAGTGGCATGTACACTAGCCATTGTCCTTAAAGTTTTATTATACATGCCTGTTAATTATTGTGGGTTTCAGTTGGGCTAAAAACTGCTTCAAGTTTAACACTGGGAATCACAACTAAATCCTCTGTAAGACACT